>NC_133231.1:29793941-30097691 GCF_040436345.1 Pagrus major | reverse complement strand
GCAACTTTAAAGAGATGAACAAATGTATAACTTGTGTTCAGAAAATATTCATACAATAAGTAAAACTTTTCACATTATCCTGTAAATATCCGACTCCTGCTGAAGCTACAGCATGTGAACCTGACTTTTAAAACCAAATGAAACTACCTTCAGTGATATAAATGGGGTGGACAAAATCATTCATGATTAATCTGCCCACTATGTCACGATTTATAAATTTACAGTTGTCTGTTGTGTGTCCTCTTCATTCCTTCGACTCCAGGCCAGGCTCAGAAGAATGACCCGCTGAAGTCCCGGCAGCAGGTGGACCTGGAGCGTGCCCACTTCCTGGTCACACAGGCCTTCGAAGAAGATGAGAAGGGAAACGATGATGAAGCCATTGAACTGTACACTCAGGCTGTGGAGCTCTGCATTACCACTGTAGGTCTCTCTCTGTCTCTGTGTCATCACCTTCTCAGAGACAGTGACTAACTCTTCACACAGTCCTCCCTCACATCATTCCCGCTTGTTTCTCCTTCTGTGTTTGCAACAGTCCAACGAGACGTCGGACCAGGCGCTGCAGACCAAGCTGAAGCAGTTAGCGCGTCAGGCTTTGGACAGGTACGTGTTCATGAATGTCAATCTTCTTGTAGTCCTGAATGTCTACTGAACAAGTCTGAACCACTAGTCGACTGCGCTGTTGTAGATTAATCGCTCATCTGAGATTTTAGCACATAAGTGACATCACAAGTAAGCTAGTCAGAGTTTATGAGGTGGCCCAACAGCAGACGTGGACATAACTGTGGTTATTGTTGAACATATATTTGTTTAAACATTAATTCTCTGCATTATGCCATCTGAAAGAAACAGAATTTAGGTTATTAAGAGAAGGAAAGACTCCGACTATCCCTCCAGGAGAGCATAATGTAGAGCACAGAGTAGCATGACTGTTCATCCTCATTATTTCCTGAAACAATCCATTTTCCATAATGAACTTCACAATCTCCTCCACTATATTCTGTCAGGGCGGAGGGTCTGAAAGAATCCCAGTCCAAATCAAATCCAGCTCAGACTCAGGACAGAACTGGAGCCAAGGCGAGCAGTGCGGCCAGCTCTGGGGGACCGGCCCGACAGTTTTTCCCTCTTGGGCCAGACTTCAGCCTCCATGACCGACCACAGCCCCAGCCGGTCCGGGCGGTCCAGTCCAGCGAGCCCCATGGTCAGCGCTACACATCTGAGGAGATTGAGGTGCTCAGGTGAGACTTTGAAAAACTCTTCAATACTGTTTTGTCGGTTTGGGAAAGTCCTTCAAAAAGACAACGTTGACAGAATTTAAAAAGTGAGACTGGAGTGAGACTAAAATTGTGTGAAGGCTACGACACCCCCAAAGAAAAATAAATGTTCATCCGACAAAAGACAAGAAATTGTTTCTTTTTTCATATTATGAGCCACCGTACTGGGTAAAATTAACTGTGTATAACTCTGTCACACTAATCATGTCCTTTTTAATTGTACAGGAGTACATCTAAAATCAATGGCATGGCCTATGTGCCCTTCATGAGTGTGGACCTGAGGGAGCGATTTGCCTTTCCTGTCCCTTTCTCGTGAGTTTGCTTTCTATTATTTTGATTACATTTTTTTCAGGTTAGAAGCACTTTGCTAAGCTACGTTGTCAGTAAATCTGTTTAGTTAAAAGTTTTTTTTTATTCTTCTCACCAGGGACAAAACAGGGAAGCTGGCACTGTCACCCAAACAGAAAGCCATCTTCTCCCGCTGGGTCCGACCAGACGAGATCAGCAATAACCCCACAATGATCATGTCTGTGTCCAGCTTCAGCATCAAACAGGTCAGATCAGCAGCTTCAGTCAGCGGTAGTGATGTTTATGGCAGGCTTTGATTGTAAACTGACCCGATTTGAATATGAAATTTAAAATATTTTATTCATGTGGTTATAATTTTCCTCTCTGTCGTGGTTGGTGGAGGATTTGGTTTTTCAATACTTATGTTTTCTTTTCTTTGTGTCGTATTTTATACAATTCGTCCACTCTACCCAGAGTGCATATCTGAACTGTGTATTTGTCAGCATGAGTGTTTACATTATGCTCTGAATTCACTGGATGTATTAACTTGCTTGAATTCAGCCAGTAGAGGGCACTCCATCATCACACATAAGAATCATGTGAAAATATCCTTTGCCAGTGATGCAGAGTATAAACATTCAGCACTTAGATTTAAATATATTTTAACTGACAGTCTTGTTTTGTGTGGTTTCTATGTAAATGCATATATAAAGGGGTAATTGCACAGTAAGATAAGAACTTTTTTACTGTGTTACACGAGTTGATTGTGATCCCTTCTGCTTTGTTTTCAGACGGTGGTTTCTGACTGTTCATTTGTGGCGTCGCTAGCCATCAGCGCGGCCTACGAGAGGCGCTACAACAAGAAACTGATTACCAGGTACTGTGTGTCGCCGCTGTGTTCTGACTGGAATTACTTGAAGTCAGATACATGTTCATACTTTACCTTTTTTTAACTTGAAGTGCCAGTATTTGTTGCTGTTGTTCAGTAGCTTTAAATTGGACTCGGTTCAGGCTGAAAAAAGTAAAACTTCAAGTTATTCTTGACATCAGTTCACATCATGGAGACAAACAGAGTAAATTTGATCAATAAATTGAAATATGCATATTAAAAAAGATAAGATCCAACCATGAGACTTTAATTGCGTGTGTGTGTCTGTTCTTGTGTTTTTGTGTGTTTGTTGTTACAGTGTCATCTACCCTCAGAACAGACGAGGGGAACCAGAGTATAACCCCTGTGGGAAATACATGGTCAAGTTGCACATCAATGGAGTTCCCAGGAAGGTAAAAGACAGATGACCCGCCACAGTAAAAGACAGCACGTTATAAATGCACCTGTTTGTGGACGGAAAGGGTAACAGAGAAAAATGATCTCTCGGGTTAAACTTGCCAATAAACATGGAGAAGATAAATGAAACATTGAAAACTACTTAATTCACATTAAGCTCATAATGTCATTTTTATCCCTAACTTATTTTATTTATTATAAAGTATGACATTTTAAGTACATGGCAGGTTTAACAGTCTTCTTTCTATCTGTACAACATCCCGTCTGTGTCTCCGCTGCAGGTGATTATAGACGACTACCTGCCGGTGGATCATAACGGAGAGCTGCTGTGCTCCTACTCCAGCAACAAGAACGAGCTCTGGGTCTCCCTGATAGAGAAGGCCTACATGAAGGTGATGGGAGGCTACGACTTCCCCGGCTCCAACTCGGTGAGTGAAGGTGGAGGAACCAGGACAGGAAACTATTTTTAAATTAAAGTGAAAACTTGGAGCAGGGAGAATGATGCTGAGGATGACTAGCAAATATCTGTGTGATTTAGATTAAAAGTTTTAAATAGTATTATTCAAGATCTTTCATTCAAGGATTTATACAGCCCTTCATGTTGAGTTAGACAGGGTTGACAAGTCTGAAAATGTGTAACAGAACACATCTGATCACAACACCAGGTGTTTTGGAAAGTTTTGGAAAAAGTTTTCTAAAATGTCGGCAGCCGTTTTGTGCAGCTGCTCTCAGCAAAAACGTATCTTTGTCAAGAAATCACTTTTTACGTTTGTTCTCTGCTACAGAACATCGATCTTCACGCGCTCACCGGCTGGATCCCCGAACGCATCGCCATGCACTCAGACAATCAGTCGTTCAGTAAGGACGACACTTTCCGAATGCTCTTCCAGAGGTGAGCAGCACGCACACACACACACACACACACACACACACACACACACACACAGAAAAAGTTAATTCCTCTTTTAAAACAAACCATTCTTGTTTTTTCTCACACTGTCTCTGATAATCTGGGTTTCTTCTTTCTTTTCTTTTTCCTTCCCTTTTTACACCTGTGCATTGTGTCTGCTTCTCTCTCTCTCTCTGTTGCCAGGTTTCACAGAGGTGACGTCCTCGTCACCACGGCAACAGGGGTGATGACAGAGGAAGAAGGGGAGAGATGGGGTTTAGTGCCAACACACGCCTACGCTGTTCTCGACATCAGGGATTACAAGGTGAGCATTAGTATGTCATCTCCAGCACTTAGATTTACCTCAGAGCTAATATGGAAAACACAAGCTCTAATGATACAGTGTTACCCGTAAATACAGTTTTTCAATTGGCCTAGTTGGATTTATATATAGATACAGTTTTAATAATAGTGAGTGATGTAATAAAAATGCATTAAGTTAAAGGCGCCCCTGTAACAAAGTTACGTTTACATTAAGTGTTTTTCACTTTCATCTTTGAAGCGTAACAAACGGGATGCGTGCAGTTCCTTCATGACACAACGTTGGCGTAGCTGACCTGTTGGAAGGAAGTTAGAGTTATTAATTTGAAACCTTTTTATGACCATGTTTCCTTGTGAGCAGTATTTTTCTGCCCTGCCCTACAGTCGTCAGAAGTGTGTTTTGTTTGCATGTGCGTATTCATGCTCGTGTTAAAGATACATACAAAACACTCATAAAAACTGTTCCTCATAGTGCCCTAGAGGACCTTCAAACACAACTTGGTTGTTCAAGCTGTTCAAGTCAGTAAAAACCTGCAAAGGGCTCTGAAGAGGGAACATATTATTACCAGCACAAAACAGAAAATTATCCTTCAAAATGATTCTGTAAGAAATGCAAATACAATGACCAGTTTGACACAGCAAAGCAAACTGAACACTCGAATGAAAGATGTTAGTCAGTCTGTTGCCTCCACAGCCTGTGTGTCCTTCCATCATCTGTTGTGTTTGTGTTGTTGTCGTTGTAGGGAATGCGTTTCCTGCAGCTGAAGAATCCGTGGAGTCATTTGCGGTGGAAGGGTCGTTACAGCGAGCGTGACGAGAAGAACTGGACGCCCGAGCTCCTCAAATACCTCAACTTTGACCCCAAGACAGCACAGAAGTTTGACAACGGTATTCCCTTTTCTTTTCCTTGATACAGCATGCACAGAAAAAAACACCATCTGAGGTTAATTGACACTAAAGTCACTTTTTGAGCTCTGAATGAACCCTGAATGATAAATGGACTGCAATTATAGAGAGCTTTTCTACCAGCTGGCATCCACTCATTCACATACACATTCATGCACTAGCCACCTGCTCATCAGGAGCGATGATGAGTCACACACACACTGATGAGCCCGGGATCAAACCACGACCTCCTGATTAGTGAACGATGTCCTGTGCCACAGCTCATCCTGAAATCTTTCATTATGTCTTGGACAGTAATTGCTCGCTGTTGCTCATTGTGACAACAACGCGTCACATTATCGCCTGAAATTACGGAGCATCAATCAAATCATCACAAAAAGGTTACGAACTAAGCAAAGTCTGTCTTATTTATACACAGAGCCTGTTCCTACCGCAGTGTAGTGTTTCTGTGTGAAATGTGATGGATGGGGCCTCAAAGTTGCACAGAGAAAAGATGAATCACCCACCGTGTTGTTGATGTACAATCCCCAGCAGCAGTGCTTCTGATGTGGCCAGGCACTCTGTCAAATGCTAATGATACATGATACAAATATTCCAGTGTTTGTGGAAGACTTGGGTGAATGTTGTTTTACGTTTTTCATTAAGGATCTATGCAATTTCATCTACAACCCTGTGTTGTGTAATATAATGACTAATAAATGAATCTTGTGTCTTTGTGTGCTTTGCAGGTGTTTTCTGGATCGCATGGGAGGACCTTTGTCAATACTATGATGTCATCTACCTGAGCTGGAACCCCGCCCTGTTCAAAGACTCCTCCTGCATACACAGGTGTGTGTGTGTGTGTGTGTGTGTGTGTGTGTGTGTGTGTGTGTGTAAGTGTTTATTCACCACGTTTTGTGAACATTGAGATGGAAATTTGTGTGTAAAGTAAATTCTCTGTAACTGAGGAGCTGGCAAAAGAACAAACTCAGTCTGAAGTGTGTGTGCTCTGGGTTGTGTGTCGTCTGCAGTAGCTGGGATGGGAAGCAGGGCCCAGTGAAGGACGTCTACAGTCTGGCCAACAATCCCCAGTACAAGCTGGAGGTCCAGTGTCCAACAGGGGGCGCTGCTGTGTGGGTGCTGCTCACCAGACACATCACTGACAAGGTAGAGATGCAGAGCTGGGACAAATTTATGTTTTATTCACTCCTCAACAACAGGAATGTTACGATGTGACACTGTGAGGCTTCACTTTTGTCTGATGACTATTTTCTGTTTGTTCATTCAGGATGATTTTGCACAAAACAGAGAGTTCATCACCCTCGTTGTTTACAAGACCGACGGGAAGAAGGTTTACTACCCAGGTAAGGTCTGATCGATTCTCTCTTTCTGGCACTGAGCTGTTTCTACTGCAGCAGTTTGAAAGCAACGCTCTGTCATAACTTTATACCTGCCTGTCACAGTCAGATGCTTTAAAAAAATATCAGTCTATCACAAACCTGCAACTTCTGTGATACATTACTCTATAAACACGGACAGCAGAAGAACTAGTTCATTATTTCAGATTTACTCCCATGACAAACAGACACAAAAAGTCAATTTCACCTGTCTGCTGCTCTCTGGTTGTTCACTTCCAATAAACTCTCCTGGCTCCCTCCACAGCCGACCCCCCTCCCTACATCGACGGCATCCGCATCAACAGCCCACATTACCTGACCAAGATGAGGCTGACCAGCGCAGGGACACACACCTTCACACTGGTGGTGTCCCAGTATGAGAAACAGAACACCATCAACTACACACTGAGGGTGAGAAAGACTTTTGTGTTGTATTTTTTTTTTCAGCCACAAAAAAAATCACATCCCTCTTTTGATTCATATTCACAAGTTAATATCCATTACTGGATGTCTGGCGGTTTTGAAAAGGTCTTAAAAAGCATTGAATTTCTTATTCCTCCCAAAACAAGGGACTTGGAAAATATCAAAAAGTGTGAAAATGAATTTAAGAAAGTCTGAAATACTTTATCTTTCATGCTGCGGGCAGTTAAATGTGTGTGTTTGAAGAATGTCGCATTAGAAATTTTATGGAAACGGCAAAATTCTAAAAAACTTCCTCTAATTTGCAGAAAAGCTTGTACACTCACTTGAGGTGTTTTTTGTCTTTTGCGAATCAGAGTTAATGCACAAAATGTTGGATGGAAAGTAATTCTTGAAGACCTCTCTCCATTTTGCCTCCTGATTTGTTTACCTCTAGCCTCTGTTTACTTCCACATCCACACGTCATGTAGCCATGTAGCCAACACCGCGTCATCCTGAAAATGTGACATTCCCATGTCTTTTCACGGTGGTTGTGATGCTCAAAAAAATGTATCCATTTTGCGTTTTGCATCTGCTTCTTTCACAATGGAAGCTTATGGGAAAAAGTATTTGTGGTCCCCAGTGCATCACGTGACGTTGTGATTACACGGTTTGACCATTATGTAACAAAATGGCTTCAAATTCTGGCGCTGTCCCTGGGGGATTGGCATACACCGCCTGCTTTCATTTGTCCATCCTGGGTTACTGTAGAAACATGGCGGACTACACCACACATGGGAGCTTTAACATTTAGTAGTAGACACCTAAAATTAAAGTATAAACCTGAAAACGAGTGAAATATGGGAATATGAATTATGTTTGTTTTAAGTTAATCTCTTTCAAGAAACTCCCATGTTCCCTGAGTGTGTGTGTGTGTGTGTGTGTGTGACCCAGATATATTTTTTGCTCATTTATAATTCATGGACTCTTCTTGCTAACTGCAGCAAGGTCTGTTTATACTGAAGTCGCTCATTAAAAGAAAACATGCACCCTGTACACGTGTCTGCTGTATGTTTCATGTGTGTGCTGATGTTGCGTGTGTGTAACAGCATCTACACTCCTGTAACAACGGCAGTCGCTTTCTCTCTCTCTCTCTCTCTCTCTCTCTCTCTCTGCTCAGATCAGTGTTTCTCTTTGAAAGTCGTCTTGAGAATAACTGATCGTCTCTCTCTCTCTCTTGTTCGCCGAGTTTTCGCCGCAGATCAAAGCACGAAACGTGATTTCTTTTCCCGATGTTTTTTCTTCATCAGTGCAGCGCTGATGTGAAAACTCTGCAGTCATTAATAAATTAACAGCTTTTGTTTCAAAGCGTTTCACTTTGTCTTACAAAATTGCTGTTAACGAAAAAGTAATATTTTGGTAGTCTTATTGTTTTTGCTCCTTTTTTGTTATTTATTTTTTAAACCTCTTCCAGACAGATTTCTTCTGTTAGAGCAGCTCAAGTTCAGTGTGAAATAATTTTTTTTTAAATTATTTATGAATTCATTTTTCTTTTGTTCTTGCTGCTTTTGTTTGGTGGTATCGTGTTTCTGTTCTTTTATGTGCATGTTTGTCCTTTTAATCTTTAGTCAATAATGACCAGGTTCTGTGTGTTTCCACAGGTTTACTCCGGATGCAAGTTCACCTTCTCCAAAATCCCAAATCCTTTCACTCAAACCAAACGGGTATGTTATCCACCCACCTTCATACATTATGTGTTTTTTTTTTGTGCACTTCAATCTTAAATAATTACATGTGTGTCTCTGCCTCTGTCCTCAGATTAACGGCCAGTGGAAGGGAGTCAGCGCTGGAGGTTGTGGGAACTACAAGGATTCGTACAAACACAACCCGATCTATCAGATGAACCTGGAGCGGTCGGGACCGCTGCTCATTGAGCTCCGAGGATCCAGGTCAGGATGATAATACCAAAAACATATGAGCTGATATTTTAGGCCTCATAATAATATATTCCTCATAATTATATATGTATAAAGAATATCAGCACCAATAAACCTGTAATGTTGCTTATAAACTTAACAAATTCATATCAGTCATGTCAGTATCAGAATGGTAATTATAATTATTGTAGAATCTTCTTTTTGACATTTAGATGGATATTAAAAGTCCAGATATAAAAACGGTGCCACTGCTGGTGTTATTTAATTTCACCTCCGTTCAAATAAATCTGGCCGGCTCATTAAATGACTCATTAAGAAGATGAATCAGTGACTTTTCCACACTGTGGCATTAACACTTAATGATTTTCCGGATTATTCTCTCCGTCTGTCTCTCTCTCACACACACACACACACACACACACACACACAGACACACACACACACACACCAGGATGACTCAGTGGTTGCAGTGTGTCCGTCTGGTCTGTGACATGACAAATACTCTGTTGCACATTATATTTCACACTGTCTCCTGTTATGTCTGCATGAAATGTTTACATAACTCAAGTCATTAACATAAATCAGAGACTAATGTGTGTTTTCATGGTTAATGACAAATGAGTGTGACTGTACAGTGAACTGAGGCTCTTACGTCACCAGCATGTACAGACAGTAACGAGGTCACCGATGATCACAAACACATCTTTACCATTTCTGTCCTCTTTTTCTTCCGTATTGGCCACCCTACATATTTACCACTGTCACTGTATGTGTGATAAACATAAACATCATAAATCGCCGTTTATCATTGGTTGGTTCTACGCATGAATACAGCCCGACTAAACTTTAGTAGAAAGAAAGATTAACAGTGAAGAAGCAGGAGATTAATCCACGTAAAGTTTGCAGGATTAAATATGCTACAAATGCACAAGTGAAAATACATAAATACAAAATTTAAAGATATGATTTTAAAAGAAATACATAAAGATAACACAATTAAGAACAAAGGGAAGGACAAACAACAAGCAACATGTAGGGTTTTACATTTACATTTGAAAATGAGCTTTGATTTTTGACCTTTTGACTATCGGAGCCAAAAGCTGCCTCATCAAAGTTTTTACACCCGCACTGAAAAACAATGAAACTGTGTGACTATAACCTGACGCATGACGGGATTTGGCCAAGTTGGACATGTTCCCTGGATCAACATGGCAACACGAGCACGGCAATCTTGCAAAAACCACAACGAGAACAAAGCAAAAAGTAGGGCTCTTATATCATCCTCACACTTCAGTGTTAGTCAGCACGCTTATTGGAAAGCTTCCTTAATAGAGTCACCCACAAAGCTTCAACCCTGCAGCAGCTCATGAAGCCGCAGCTCTTGGTAGGTGCTGGACAATAAAGATCAAGTATTAAAAACCTAAAGACAAGCAGTTAAGGATTGTTTTAATTTGGAAAACTTGTCTCACCTCTGAAGAAGCACAAAGGTATTTTAAGGAGCAGCACACTGATGATGTCAGAGGCCTGGGATTGGTTGATTGCGATGTTGGTCCAGGGAACATGTTCATCTTGACTCTGTGCTGAAGCTGGTAGTGACTCTCTGGTTGTGTGTGTGTGTGTGTGTGTGTGTGTGTGTGTGTGTGTGTGTGTGTGTGTGTGTGTGTGTGTGTCTGCAGGCAGTACAGCGTTGGTTTTGAGATGGTGATGGTGTCGACGGTGGGGGATCCAGGCCCGGCTGCCTTCCAGAAAAAGAGCAGCGGAGATTACAGGTACAGATAAAAAAAACATTATAAATAAATAGGTCACAATAAAAAAAAATCTGCTGTGGAGCTGCTGAGGCGCTGGTCACAGATCAGCCATCAGTCGTGAAAAGCACACTGGTAGACGCAGAAAGCAGTCGTAGACGGTCTTCGTCAGGCCTTCACATTCACACTCTGCTCAAGATCAATAGCGTGAAATGAATTTCCCACTGCGCTGTACAGACACAGCACTGTTACAGACAATAAAAGAAGTGATTGGTAACAAGTGATTACAGATTTGAATGCTTGTAGAGAAATTTAAAACGAGGGCATTCACATAACCCAGTAATTCAGTTACAGTATTATAAAACAAAGACAAAGTGCTGCTTTCATAAATGCAATCTCCAGATATTTGTAGACACACTCATGTTGTGTGTCATGATTCATGATGAAGTCTGAAGAGTTTTTTTTAGTTCAGATGTTTCAGCCCTTTGATCTCTGCAGTAGAAATAATCCAGTTTATTCAAGTCAGTGAACATTAATAAATGATAAAAGTATTGAAATTATGTCATAAATTAGATTTTTCCATCAAGTTTTACGAAATAAAAACATAAAGCTTATTCACCTGAGAGATTTTTAAATGTAGAAACATGAACAATGTATGTTTTAACATTACACAAGTTATTTGAACTATAATAATGAAAGTCTGAGCTTCCTGTCGCAAAAACAATGAATGTTTCAGCTATTACAGTTTTTATGTTAGACGGGTTTGAACAGGATCATGTAAACAACGTTTCCTGCGGCCATTTTGGGGCAATCCTCTGATGCCACCGCCATTATTCCACTGTACGCCACGTGACGTGATGATGTCATCGTGCACATACAACATGATTAGGTGGAAGATGAATCATATTTTACAGTCGATCGACCACTAACTGAAGTTTTTTTTATGGCTAGATGTGGTTTCTGCTACATGGAGGCGGAACACGTCCCAGCAGGCATCTACAACGTCATCCCCACCACCTTCTTGCCCAAACAGGAAGGACCCTTCTTCTTGGACTTTGCCAGCACCTCGCCCCTCAAGGTCTCCCAGCTCCAATGAAGGTGGACCTGGGAGAGAGGAGGGGGCAGGGACTGGAAGAGAGGTACTTTCAAGGATATGATGGGACGTCTCTGGAACTGGACTGTGGATGTGACGAGGCCTCCGTGACACAAACTGGAAGCCCCAGCGAGTCTGAAACCTTCACTGAGGTACTGCAAATGGACGGACTGACACGGCTCTGGTGAAGGAATAACTTATTTAAAAAAAGGAATCATCAAGAGGAACTTCAACCCATCAACAGCCAACATGTTTTGAGCGGATTAAAATTCAACAAAAATAAACAGCCAAAAGACAAAGTAGTATCGATGAGAGCCGCTCTTCTTCCTTTTACCAAAATCACATAGATACAGTATCTACAGAGCTGTCTGATCTGAGGGATTTCATGAAATTACAGTCAACAGTCGACATCAGTAACAGGGTCAAAATGAGCACCAGCCACCAGTAAAGAGCTGAAACGTCGGCGTCAAGGCTGCATGAAAGCAGAAAATTCTTCTCAGGGTCTGTTTTGCTGCAATGAGCACCTCAACAGTCCAGATGTGAAAATGTTTGAGATTTCAGATATGAGTTCACATTAGACCTTTTTTCTTCTTATGGCCGTCAATATTACAAAATACCAGCGATATGGAAAAACTACCGGACATGTTTTAAATAGCTATATATACGTAGCCGACGTTACACAGGCAATAAAACACACCAACGCTAACATCCGCTATTTATCCTACAAGCCCTCTCACAAATGCTGCAGAACGTGTTGTCTGTTCAGTCCACCTCTTCATGCCCTGATGGTGAACTGGAGCACCGTTCAAAAGAACTGCCAGAAAAACATGACGTGCAAAAAAAAAAAAAAAAAAAATCATAAATTCAATTTTTTTTTCCACTCGGTTTCACACATGGAAAAAAAAAAAAAACGTTTCTCCAGAAAAAATTTCACAGATGAAGAAAAAAACTAATAAACTTTTTTCCACCAGTTCTCAAGTCATAAACACAGAAGAGCAAACAATTCAGATCAGCCTGAGAAAATGGATCAGCAGGTTATAAAAGGAAAAAAATCTCCTCAATTTGTGTTTTCACTGATTGAATAAAAATTAGGGAACTTAACAGAAAAAAAATTATACTTGAAATTTTTTTCTTTTTTTTCTTAACGGTTTCATACATGGGGGGGAGGGGTCCTGAATTATTTTTATTATGTGTTAAATCGAATGAAAAAAAAAATTCAGGATTTTCTTGTTACATTTTTGCAGATGGAAAATAAAATTAAGGAATTTAGAAAGATTATCCTGGCAGAACTTTTTTATAGTTTAGTCATAAACACAGGAGAAAAAACTATAAAAAAAAAATTTAAAAATACAATCATTTTTAGCAAAATGTTTATTTATTTAAACAGTGGTGCACTGAAAAGAGCAATGTCTAGTCCACCTTTTTTAATACAGTGTCGTTCACATACACATTGCTGCTGATTTTTCTGTTCTGGCCCTGTTTTCATTGAACTTGCCCCTGATGTGAAGCGTGAAACCGGACGAGTGGATCAATGCAAACAGCTTTGGCCCAACATGTTAAACTTTCACTTATAAAAGTGTTAAGATGTCCTCACACTTTTGGACAAGTTGCAGATCTTTGTTGAGACTTTAGATTTAATTTGACAACGTTTCTGGAACAAACACCTCGTTTTCTTGTCAGAGAATCCGACCAGTGACAGCTCAGTCAGTGGTGAGGATGATGTCTCAGTGAAACAGACACCTGTCCATCACAGCCGATGTGAAATGACATCTGTCTCCGCTAAATTCATACATGCAAAAATGGTGGGGTTGCTCCTCCTGGATGCAACTTCCAACTGTGTCTCTATGTCACGTTACTGCTTCTCCACAGAGGGGCAAGAACTGTTGTTGTCCAAAATATTAACACAGTAAAACAATTTAATAAACTAGAAACTAGACTGGTATAAAAATGCAGGGGCGTGATAATGATTTATTTAACAGGATCGAGATGCTCATTACTGCAAAACAGCCTGAATAAGAAGGTGTTGTTTGATTCTTCATTTTGCAGCGTGGATAGAAAACGGTTCCACGTTTTCCTGATTAGACTCGGTGACCTCTCGTTCATTGAGTTTGTCTCCAGGGAGTTCAGCGGTCTGTCAGGTGGAAGTGACGGTTATTTCCCGTAAGTGACCGTGATGGTGTTTTTATTCTCAGGAGCAGTGCAGCGCAGCAGCACCACAGGGAATCCAGTCTGGCAGCAGTTGAATGATGTCATGTTTTGTCTGTATCAGCCTGGTTTACTGACAGGTGTCACACACTGTTTGTCTTCTGTGTGTGTGTGTCACCATCCACCTTCTACAGGTGAAAATGTAAATGTATTGCCAAGTACACATCCTCTGTTTACTTTTTTCTTGATATATCGCACTTTGTTTTATCATTTATCATTTTGTTTATTGTCAAACACAATATGTGGAAATTATTGTCACTTTGGCAGTTTGGGCAGTTTGAGCAGTGTGGAGATTTTCCACCTGTCAGCAGTCTGTCGTGTAGAAAAGTGTTTGTTGCAGAACGGCTTCGCAGTTGCATCACGAATTGCTCGGAAACAACGTCTGCTGCATTTCGTGGATTTGCCGATGAGATTCAGATCCGGGGCTGGACGTTGGTTGTGGCATGAGCACGTGTATCAGTGTTGCACGAGGCACAACTGTAAGCTTTACATGCGGAAAATTTACCATCACAGGGTCACAGAGCTGAGGGTCACGTCTCCACATTGTTTGTGCAACCAAAAAAATATCCAGTTTACTGTACCGTGATCAAAAACACAAAGACAAAGCAGCAAATCACATCTGAAGCTGGATGTTTTTGTTATTTTTGCTTCATAAATGACTCAAGCGATTAACTGATCGTCAAAATTAGGGCTGCAACTAGACGTTATTTTAGTTATTAATTACTTTGTTGATTATTTTCTCCTTAAAAAATCATTTAAAAAAATGTTAAACAAATGTCTTGTTTTGTCCACAACTCAAAGATATTCAGTTTACTGTCACAGAGGAGGAAAGATGACAGAAAATATTCACATTTAAGAAGCTGGAATTTTCATAAAATTTGACTAAAACTGCTTAATTGATAATCAAAACAGTTGGTAATTTATTAAATGGTTGAAAGTAAATAGATTTCTCAAATAATTGTTGCAGCTCTAATAAAAACAATCAATGTTTTTCTTTGTTTCAAGATCGTATCGACTTTTTCTTTTAGTTTTAGTCTTTAGTCTTGTTTTAGTTTTCGCTCCACTTCGGCCTTTATAGTTAATTTATTTTGAAGATTTCAACACATACAAAAAGAGCTGAACGTGAAAAAATGACATTATTATATCCGCATATTTTTTCTTTTAAATCCAGCTGGAATAATGATTAACTGGTTCATAGTGAAGCTTCCAGGGAGCATGGTGACAGTTTCTCTCATAATAAATGTAAACAGTGATTCATATTAAAGCCGGTGCTGACGGTCTGATAACGCTGATATGCTAAACTGTTGAAATGTTCTGTTTAGAGTCGAATATAGCTTTAAATACTATCGCCAAGCACTTCTGTCAAATATCAACATGTTAATTAATGATGAATCATAATTATTATGAATGCCACGTCTTTCTGTCACCATATTCGCTCATGTCTTTTTAATTGGCAACAAGCCGACTCATTTAAATATGCAGCAGGACAATGTTGCAGCAGCCTGCTGTGTGAATGTTGATGTAATGTTTGCAGAACTTGCACTAAATGTTGGGTGGACTGATGTGTTCAATTGTTTGAATACAGGAAATGAAATCTGCTTCTGTCTCTGCACTTTCATTTATTTGTTAAGGGAGAGGGGGTGCTTTTATTTTGAAAGAGCAACATTCACCACGTGATGTTTTTGTCAGAGAACTCCTGATTCAATCAAGGATGTCTACATGCTAACTAGCTAACAAAGGCTAATGTTAATTCCTTGGGTTGACATGTCTGCCGTCGCGCAACCAGAACAGGAAGTGGCATTGTTTTCCCTGGTCACTATCCCCAGGTAACGGTGGAACAACTGGAATAACTGTGGAAATCAAAACCACTGAGATCAGGGTTTCTAGATCAAACTGGGATACTTATGGTTGTTTTTTCGCTGTGGACAGTAGCCACGCTGTTAGCGATAGCCATGTTGCTAACAGCGACATCAACAGTAACACCACAGGGAAACTCAAGGGGGAGGGAAAGTTGCACATTTATCTATTTCCACTCGTGTATCAATTAAGAAATTAAATGTTGGGCTGTCAAATCTTAATAATTCTTTTTAATTTTGATCTGTAACTCAATATTTTTGGCTAAATTCACGAAGCAGCAGCTGGCATGACTTTGAGAATCTGATGTGGTTTCTTCAACTTGTCCTGAATTTGCTGCCATGAAAACTGTGTGGTAAGCTGATGATCTTTCTTGGTTTCTCAGTTTTGTCATTTATTCTGCAAGTTTATTCACTAATACGTTTTTACATGGTGATGGTGACCGGCGGCCTTTGTGATTGTAGGCTACAGCTGCAAAAAGCAAAAGGTATGGTCATTAAAAACTCAAAGGGGGATACCACTGCCTTCCTAAAGTACACAAGCTGTTGTTGCACTCGTCAGTCTAAATAAAAATATGAGGACTACGATAAAAACTAAAAAACTCAGAATAATCCAACAATATAAGATATTTAATAAATGTAAAGATTCATATTGTTAATGCCGTATAAATTTTAAACAAAACAAAAAAGAAAATAGTTTAAACAATTCTGAAAATATTTAATATAAGTCGCACTTTATTCGCTATATGCAATAATTCATCTCACAAACGATACTTTTTTTTATCTGCCTGAGCGAGGCGACACGCTGATGAGACATGTTGATGTTGCTATCCCTCTCTGTCAACAACACTGTCAAGGAAAAACGACTGAAATGTAAATTAAAGTGTGTAAAAATGAAGACGGTCATGGGAAAATCCCTGAAAGGAGGAGCTATACAAGTGTGTTAGAGCGCTGACTGGGCTGATTGAAGCTCGAGTCTGAGAAAACAGCACGCAGCTAATCTTCTGACACGTTTCACCAAGACCTTGAAAGTTAAACATTTAAAGTTTCATTTTCAGCCGTCTGTGAAGCACAAATAGTTGTTAATATGTTTGGAAACTTCCTTCTAGAAGTTCATCGGCTTATAAAGTCACAGGATTTGTATGATTAAAACTTTAGAAGCAAATTAAGTGAAGGTTAGATTTTAAACCCTGCAAGTCCATAACATGTCTTCTTTCAGACTAGTGGAGAGAAAATACAGAAGCCCTGAGAGGCAAGTGCAAGCTTTTTTTTTTTTTTTTGGTGATCAATTTTCTAAGTCTCAATTGTTTTCTCTCCTGTTTTGCCAGGATAACTTTTCTATGTTCTTTAATTTATTTTTTCCATCTGTGAAAAACATGAAAAAAACAAACACACAAAAAAGAAAACAGGAGAAAAAAATTCAGGACAAATTTTTTTTTTTCTAATTTGTTTTTTCACTCGGTTTCACACATGAAAAGAAAATATTCTCCACCCTTTTTTTCTGTCCAGTTTCACACATGAAAAAAAGGGTTTTTTTGCACTCGGGTTTCCCCCCTGAAAAAAATCATTTGGTTTAACCCATGAAAAAAAACATCAGAATTTCCAGACAAATTTTTTTCATATGTGAAGCCGAGTGGAAAACAAAAAATTTAAGAAATGTTTTTTTTCCCCACCCGGTTTCACACATAAATGAAACATTTTCATGTTTGAAGACAAGTGAATAATTTTTTTTCCATGAGGAAAGAAAAAACATTTTTTGTTTGTTTGTTTGTTTTGCACTTGGGTTTTCCCCCTGAAAAAAAACACTGGGTTTTTTTTGCCTATTCCCCTGAAGTGTCTCCACTTAAATCTGAATGCACTTGAAGAAGCTTGCAGTTCCTTGTAAATGCAGCTTTATATCTGATCCTGTTTTTAATGTCAGACTCTTCGGCACCAGTCGCAAATTGTGAGTTTACAAGTTTCTGCATATTAGCAAGAGAAGGTCCTTCACCATATTAAGTTAAAATTAATGAGCACATCACTTCATCTCTGCATCTCTTCAATGCATTTTGTACTCAAATGTCACTGTAAACGTGCCTCTAATCTAAAACAAGTTGTTGAATATAAACCTTAACAGATCTCTGACAGTTGTCATGTCTGGATGAGGCTTCTGTAAACAACTCCTGATGTAGGTCAGTTCCAGCAGAGGCAGCTCCATGTGATGTGATCAGGGGTTTATGATACAAACATTAGTGAAGGTCTGTGTTTACACGGAAAGAGGAAACAGTAACTGTCCTTCAAAACCCACTGAGCCTCATTGTCTCCTCCTTACATGTAGCTTTAAAGGATAAGGCTGGTGTTATTCTTTATTTTAACTATTGTTAACAAAGCCCATGAAACACCAACAATCCACTAATCCCCTTCTCAGTTCCCTGAACTGAGAGCAAGAGACTCCAAATGGAGGAAGCTATTCTAGCTTTTAGAGATTATTTGTCAACTTTAACCGGCTTTGTATCTTCACAATGTTGGTATTATATGCACATGAACAATTTTAAACATCCATTGTGCCTGCACCGAGAGCCCCACACTCTTTGTAAGCCTGCATCCACGGACACAAAGAGTAAGATTGGATCAAGAGAGAGAATCGCACCGCTCCCCAAACTCCAATCAGACTGTCTAAACTAGGTGTGCTCATAAGCTGTAATTCAGGTAACATGAAAAAATTCACCCGGTTTCACACATGAAAATATTTTTTCACGTAGTTCCTCACATGACTTTTTTTTTCTCCGCTCAATTTCACACAGGGGACATTTTGTTTCTCCTAAAAAATGTTCTTACTTAGATTCAACATGAAAAATGTTCCATCTAGTTTTGCAAAAAAGTTTCTTGTGTAAAACTGGGTGAGAAGAAAATTCAGGAGAAGAATTTTGTTCCCCATATGTGAAACAAAAAAAATCCAGAGAAGTTTTCTTTTTGTATGTGAAAGTGGGTTAAAAAAATGTTATGTGAAACAATTTTCATGTTGAAAATAAGGGGGACATTTTTTTTATGCGTGAAACAGTGAAAACAATTTTCATTGTGAAACTAAGTGAAAAAATGTTTTATGCATGAAACTCAATGAAAACAATTTTCATGCGAAAATAAGTGAAAAAGTTTGTTTTTTCATGCGTGAAACTCAGTGAAAAAAAATTTCATGTTGAAACTGAGTGAAGAAAATCTTTGTGTGAAAATGATTTTAAAAATTTTTTCATGTTGTAACTGAATGAAAAAAATGTTCATGTTGACTCCTGCAGAGTTTAAAGGCCTGCAACTTCTTCCAGAAACTAAAACAAGTCCAGGTACCTATGACACAGCACTGAGAAATAAGTGAAAAGAATTTTCATGTTGAAATTTTTTATCTAGGAGGAGAAAACATCTAGGAAAAAAATCTGGAAGAAAATTTCAGATTTTTTTTTAATAGATTTTCTTTTCATGTGTGAAACTAGCACTGAGTGGGGAAAAAAATCTGATAGGAGGGAGAACATCTAGAAGTAAAAGAATTACGTTTTTTTCCTTAAAATTCAGATTTTTTTTTTCCAGGAGGAACAAAATCTGGCAAAAATTTTTTGTAATTTTATACTTTTTTTTCATACGTGACACTGGTACTGAGTGGGGGGAAATCTGATAGGAGGAAAGACATCTATAGAAGAAAAATAATTCAGATTGTTTTTCTAAAAATTCAGATGTTTCTTCTAGGAGGAAAAAATCTTATTTCCTTTTCTTGCGTGAAACTGGTACTGAGTGGGGGAAAAAACAACTTCTAGAATTAAAATTGAGATTTTTTTTCTAGGAGGAAAAAAATCAGGAAAAAAAATCGGATTTTCTCTTTTTACGGATTTCTTTTTCATGTGTGAAACTGCTACTGATTGGGAAAAAGATCTGATAGTAGGAAAGACATCTTCTAGAAGAAAAAGAATTCAGATTTTTCTTCATAGATTTTCTTTTCATGTGTGAAACTGGTGCTGAGTGGGAAAAAACCTAATAGGAGGAAAAACATATTCGAGAAGACAAAGAATTCAGATTTTTTATTTAAAATATTCAGATTTTTTGAAAAATAGATTTTCCTCTTCATGTGTGAAACTGGTACTGATTGGAAAAAAATCTGATAGCAGGAAAGACATCTTGTAGAATAAAAATAATTCTGTTTTTTCTAAAAAAAAAATTTTCTAGGAGATTAGATTATCTTTCGATGTGTGACAAAGGTACTGAGTTAAGAAAAATCTGATAGAAAGAAAACCATCTAGATGAAAAGGAATTCTAATTTTTTGGTTTTTTTCTAGGAGGGAAAAAACACCCGAAAATTTCGGATAAAAAATTGATCTGAAAGCACATTTTTTGACAAGAAGAAATCTGAAAAATTCCCGGAAAGTTTCCCGAAACTTCCCGGAAAGTTTCCCGAAAGTTTCCGGAAAGTTTCCTGAAAATATTCGAAATTTTCCCGGAAAGTTTTGAATGTTCTGGATTTTTCCCTGACAATTGATCCTCCAACTTGGTCTTCACATTAGGCCTGAAAAATGTCACTCATCAATAAAGTCTCATGAAAAGTGTAAACAGGAAGTGAGACTCTCAGACTGATGGTTGTTGTTCACATATGAAGACAACATTCCCTCGAGCTAAATCCTAACATCAGCCATGTTCTAGAATAGTTTTTTTCTAGGAGGAGAAAAAACATCTAGGAAAAAAACATTTTCCCTCTAAAAATTCAGATTCCTTTTTTCTGGGGAAAAAGATGTAGAAAAAATGTCAGATTTTTTTTTCTACAAAAAAATCTTAATAAAACTTTCAGATTTTTTTTCTAGAGAAAACCTAGGGAAAAAAATAATTTTTTTTCCATAGATTTTCTTTTCATGTGTGAAACTGTTAATGAGTGGAGAAACAAATCTGAAAGCAGGAAAGACATCTTCTAGAATAGGTTTTTTTCTAGGAGGAAAAAAACATCAAGGAAAAAAATAATTTCTTCGTCTAAAGATTCAGATTTTTTTGGAGAAACAAATCTGGAAAAAATTTCAGGTTTTTTAAAATAGATTTTCTTTTCATGTGTGTGTTACGTCCCCTGTGAGGTCTAGGGACTGTAAAGAGTAACACATTACAATCAAGCTTTCAGGTTTTATTACCACAAACAAAGATTTTCTCTACAAAGCACACAAAATGATGATCCAAACTGAAAACGAACTTCCCTTTTAAAAAACTGGGAAGCCGATTGCAATACACAGCAAGTTTCTACTAACAGAAAAACACAGGAAAAGATTCGGCCTGCTCTCGACGCTTCAGAAAACACACACATTTGAAGGGCAATTATGTCACAACGCTGCGCGAAGGCTGTCCAAATTCAAAGGCTCCTTCAAATGCAGCCCACAAATGCGGCCTGCCCTTCCCTCTTTTCGGAGGACGCACTGCTACTATCCTTCGCGGCCTCACATATCCCAAGATCCTTTGCGCACCGCTGCTCAGTCCCGAAACAGAAGAGGAAGCGAGAGAAAATGGCGACATCAAGTGGCGCAGACATGACATTTAAATTTAAGTAATGGGTTTATACTCGGTTTTTACTCATTTGAACATCCAACGCCAGATATGTTAAACTTCAAGAGACTATAAAACCTCCAAAGTTTAACTTTCAGTTAAAATGCGTGACGCTGGTAATGCTAAGGTAAATACAGTTGTTATTCACCAATGGGTTAATGTTTATTTTGTAATGTTGATAATTCAATTTAGATTTGACACATTTTGTCGTTAATTTTTGAACACACACAAATAAATGTACGCGATTGATAGATTTGAACCAAAACAGACTTTAATGCATGAACACCTGGTGACGCAACCAGGAAATACTCCGAAGGCTAGACCATCCCATTTAACAATGGTGGACGCGGCCTTCAAGGTCTCTCCGAAGGACCCGGCCTTCGTGGGCTGCAAAGGCCGCGTCCTTGAAGGATGCAGCCCCTGAATTTGGACACAGCCAGTATGGACGCTGCTGGTTGACCCACTGGCTCCAGCCACAACTCCAGCCCCAGCTTAAATCTTTTCCCTGATTAGTAACTGGAGACAGCCAGGCACAATCACCGGCTCCAGCGGGGGAGGGCAGCACCTGGAGGACACAGAAGCACAGAAGAGAGCAGCCACACCCACACACAACCACTGACGGCTCTCAGGCCGTAACAGTGTGAAACTGGTACTGACCAATCTGATGGCAGGAAAGACATCAGGACATCAGCAGGAAAGACATCTGCTAGAAGATTTTATCCAAAAATTTCGGATAAAGAAATAATCTGAAAGCACATTTTTTGATAAGAAGGAATCCTGAAAATTCCCGGAAAGTTTCCGAGAAAATTCCCTCGAAAAATTGATCCTCCAACTTGGTCTTCACCGTTCAATCTGAAACATGTTACTCATCAATAAAGTCTCATGTAAACAATAACTGTCAGTCTTAGAGTCTCACTTCCTGTTTACACTTTTTATACGTAGACAACATTCCCTCGAGCTAAATCCTATCATCAGCCATCTTCTAGAAGTTTTTTTTCTAGGAGGGAAAAAAACATCTAGGAAAAAAATCTCTTTTTCCTCTGAAAATTCAGATTGCTTTTTTTCTGGGGAAAAAGATCTAGAAAAAATTTCAGACTTTTTTCTGGAAAAAAATTCAGATTCTTTTTTTCTAGAGAACAATCTAAAAAAAATCAGATTTTTTTAAAACTACATTCATTTTTCATGTGTGAAACTGTTACTGAGTGGAGAAACATCTGAAAGCAGGAAAGATCTTCTAGAATGTTTTTTTTTCTAGGAGGAAAAAACATAGGAAAAAAATAATAATTTCTTCCTCTAAAGATTCAGATTTTTTTCTAGAAAAAGATCTGAAAAAAATTCAGATTTTTTTTTTATAGATTTTCTTTTCATGTGTGTGTTACGTCCCCTGTGGGGTCTAGGGACTTTGAGGAGTAACACATTACAAAATCAAACAACTCCCAAATCAAGCTTCAGGTTTTATTACCACAAACAAAGATTTTCTCTGCAAAGCACATGAAATGATGATCCAGACTGAAAACGAACTTCCCTTTTAAAAAACTGGGAAGCCGATATCAATACATAGCAAGTTTCTACTAACAGAAAAACACAGGAAAAGCATGGACACTGTTGGATGACCCGCTGGCTCCAGCCAAAAATCAAGCCCCAGCTTAAATCTTTTCCCTGATTAGTAACTGGAGACAGCCAGGCACAATCACCTGCTCCAGTGGGGGAGGGCAGCACCTGGAGGACACAGAAGCACAGAAGAGAGCAGCCACACCCACACACAACCACTGATGGCTCTCAGGCTGTAACAGTGTGAAACTGGTACTGACTAATCTGATGGCAGGAAAGACACCTTCTAGAAGATTTTATCCAAAAATTTTGGATAAAGAAATAATCTGAAAGCACATTTTTTGATAAGAAGAAATCCTGAAAATTCCCAAAAAGTTTCCAGAAAGTTTCCAGAAAGTTTCCCGGAAAGTTTCCGGAAAGTTTCCCGGAAAGTTTCTGGAAAGTTTCCCAGAAAGTTTCCCAGAAAGTTTCCAGAAAATTCCCTCGAAAAATTGATCCTCCAACTTGGTCTTCACGGTTCAACCTGAAACATGTTACTCATCAATAAAGTCTCATGTAAACAATAACTGTCAGTCTTAGAGTCTCACTTCCTGTTTACACTTTTTATACGTAGACAACATTCCCTCGAGCTAAATCCTATCATCAGCCATCTTCTAGAATAGTTTTTTTTCTAGGGGGGAAAAAAACATCTAGGAAAAAAAATCATTTTTTCCTCTAAAAATTCAGATAGCTTTTTTCTGGGGGAAAATATCTAGAAAAAAAATCTGATTTTTCTTTTCTAGAAAAAAAATCTAGAAGAAAAACTTTCTGATTTTTTTCTAGATAAAATCTAGAAAAAATTCTGATGTTTCTTTTCTAGAAAAAAATCTAGAAAAACTTTCAGATTTTTTTTCCTAGAGAAAAATCTAGTAAAAAATTCTGATTTTTTTAAAATACATTTTCTTTTCATGTGTGAAACTGTTACTGGGTGTAGAAACAAATCTGAAAGCAGGAAAGACATCTTCTAGAATAGTTTTTTTTCTAGGAGGAAAAAAACATCTATAAAAAAATCATTTCTTTCTAAAGATTCAGATTTTTTCGAGAAAAAAATCTGGAAAAAAATTCAGATTTCTTTTTAATAGATTTTCTTTTCATGTGTGTGTTACGTCCCCTGTGAGGTCTAGGGAATGTGGGGAGTAACACATTACAAAATAAAACAACTCCCAAATCAAGCTTCAGGTTTTATTGCCACAAACAAAGATTTTCTCTACAAAGCACACAAAATGATGATCCAAACTGAAAACTAACTTCCCTTTTAAAAAAACTGGGAAGCCGATTGCAATACACAGCAAGCTTCTACTAACATAAAAACACAGAAAACGATTCAGCCTGCTCTCGACGCTTCAGAAAACACACACGCAGTATGGATGCTGTTGGATGACCCGCTGGCTCCAGCAATGACACTGCTCTCTTCTCCATGAAACACATCATGGACGCTGCTGGATGACCCACTGGCTCCAGCCACAACTCCAGCCCCAGCTTAAATCTTTTCCCTGATTAGTAACTGGAGACAGCCAGGCACAATCACCTGCTCCAGCGGGGGAGGGCAGCACCTGGAGGACACAGAAGCACAGAAGAGAGCAGCCACACCCACACACAACCACTGATGGCTCTCAGGCTGTAACAGTGTGAAACTGGTACTGACTAATCTGATGGCAGGAAAGACACCTTCTAGAAGATTTTATCCAAAAATTTTGGATAAAGAAATAATCTGAAAGCACATTTTTTGATAAGAAGAAATCCTGAAAATTCCCAGAAAGTTTCCAGAAAGTTTCCAGAAAGTTTCCCGGAAAGTTTCTGGAAAGTTTCACGGAAAGTTTCACGGAAAGTTTCCCGGAAAATTCCCTCGAAAAATTGATCCTCCAACTTGGTCTTCACGGTTCAACCTGAAACATGTTACTCATCAATAAAGTCTCATGTAAACAATAACTGTCGGTCTTAGAGTCTCACTTCCTGTTTACACTTTTTATACGTAGACAACATTCCCTCGAGCTAAATCCTAACATCAGCCATCTTCTAGAATAGTTTTTTTTCTAGGGGGGAAAAAAACATCTAGGAAAAAAAATCATTTTTTCCTCTAAAAATTCAGATAGCTTTTTTCTGGGGGAAAATATCTAGAAAAAAAATCTGATTTTTCTTTTCTAGAAAAAAAATCTAGAAGAAAAACTTTCTGATTTTTTTCTAGATAAAATCTAGAAAAAATTCTAATGTTTCTTTTCTAGAAAAAAATCTAGAAAAACTTTCTGATTTTTTTTCCTAGAGAAAAATCTAGTAAAAAATTCTGATTTTTTTAAAAATACATTTTCTTTTCATGTGTGAAACTGTTACTGGGTGGAGAAACAAATCTGAAAGCAGGAAAGACATCTTCTGGAATAGTTTTTTTTCTAGGAGGAAAAAAACATCTATAAAAAAATCATTTCTTTCTAAAGATTCTGATTTTTTCGAGAAAAAAATCTGGAAAAAAATTCAGATTTCTTTTTAATAGATTTTCTTTTCATGTGTGTGTTACGTCCCCTGTGAGGTCTAGGGAATGTGGGGAGTAACACATTACAAAATAAAACAACTCCCAAATCAAGCTTCAGGTTTTATTGCCACAAACAAAGATTTTCTCTACAAAGCACACAAAATGATGATCCAAACTGAAAACTAACTTCCCTTTTAAAAAAACTGGGAAGCCGATTGCAATACACAGCAAGCTTCTACTAACATAAAAACACAGAAAACGATTCAGTCTGCTCTCGACACTTCAGAAAACACACACGCAGTATGGATGCTGTTGGGTGACCCGCTGGCTCCAGCAATGACACTGCTCTCTTCTCCATGAAACAGCATGGACGCTGCTGGATGACCCACTGGCTCCAGCCACAACTCCAGCCCCAGCTTAAATCTTTTCCCTGATTAGTAACTGGAGACAGCCAGGCACAATCACCTGCTCCAGTGGGGGAGGGCAGCACCTGGAGGACACAGAAGCACAGAAGAGAGCAGCCACACCCACACACAACCACTGATGGCTCTCAGGCCGTAACAGTTTGAAACTGGTACTGACCAATCTGATGGCAGGAAAGACATCAGGACATCAGCAGGAAAGACATCTTCTAGAATATTTTATTCGAAAATTTTGGATAAAAAAATAATCTTAAACCCACTTTTTCGAAAAGAAGGAATCCTGAAAATTCCCGGAAAGTTTCCGGAAAATTCCCGGAAAGTTTCCTGAAAAATTCCCGGAAAGTTTCCGGAAAAATTCCCGGAAAGTTTCCGGAAAATTCCCGGAAAGTTTCCGGAAAGTTTCCAGAAAGTTCCTGGAAAATTGATCCTCCGACTTGGTCATCACACTTCAACCTGAAATGTGTCACTCATCAATAAAGTCTCATTTAAAAAACAACTGTCAGTCTTAGAGTCTCACTTCCTGTTTACACTTTTTTATATGTAGACAACATCTACATCGAGCTAAACCTAACATCAGCCATCTTCTAGAAGTTTTTTTTCTAGGAGGGAAAAAAACATCTAGGAAAAAAGATCTCCTTTTCCTCTAAAAATTCAGATTGCTTTTTCCTGGGGAAAAAGATCTAGTAAAAATTTCAGATTTTTTTCTGTAAAAAAATTCAGATTCTTTTTTTCTAGAGAAGAATCTAGAAAAAAATCAGATTTTTTTAAAACTACATTTACTTTTCATGTGTGAAACTGTTACTGAGTGGAGAAACAAATCTGAAAGCAGGAAAGACATCTTCCAGAATAGTTTTTTTTCTAGGAGGAAAAAAACAGGAAAAGGATAATAATTTCTTTCTCTAAAGATTCAGATTTTTTCTAGAAAAATTCAGATTTTTTTTTAATAGATTTTCTTTTCATGTGTGTGTCCCCTGTGGGGTCTAGGGACTGTGAGGAGTAACACATTACAAAATAAAACAACTCCCAAATCAAGCTTCAGGTTTTATTGCCACAAACAAAGATTTTCTCTACAAAGCACACAAATTGATGATCCAAACTGAAAACTAACTTCCCTTTTAAAAAAACTGGGAAGCCGATTGCAATACACAGCAAGCTTCTACTAACATAAAAACACAGAAAACGATTCAGTCTGCTCTAGACACTTCAGAAAACACACACGCTGGCTGGCTCCAGCAATGACACTGCTCTCTTCTCCATGAAACACAGCATATGGACGCTGCTGGATGACCCACTGGCTCCAGCCACAACTCCAGCCCCAGCTTAAATCTTTTCCCTGATTAGTAACTGGAGACAGCCAGGCACAATCACCTGCTCCAGTGGGGGAGGGCAGCACCTGGAGGACACAGAAGCACAGAAGAGAGCAGCCACACCCACACACAACCACTGATGGCTCTCAGGCCGTAACAGTTTGAAGCTGGTACTGACCAATCTGATGGCAGGAAAGACATCAGGACATCAGCAGGAAAGACATCTTCTAGAATATTTTATCCGAAAATTTTGGATAAAAAAATAATCTTAAACCCACTTTTTAGAAAAGAAGGAATCCTGAAAATTCCCGGAAAGTTTCCGTAAAAATTCCCGGAAAGTTTCCGGAAAGTTCCCGGAAAGTTTCCGGAAAATTCCCGGAAAGTTTCCGGAAAATTCCCGGAAAGTTTCCGGAAAGTTCCCGGAAAATTGATCCTCCGACTTGGTCATTACACTTCAACCTGAAATGTGTCACTCATCAATAAAGTCTCATTTAAAAAACAACTGTCAGTCTTAGAGTCTCACTTCCTGTTTACACTTTTTATATGTAGACAACATTCCCTCGAGCTAAATCCTATCATCAGCCATCTTCTAGAAGTTTTTTTCTAGGAGGGAAAAAAACATCTAGGAAAAAAGATCTCCTTTTCCTCTAAAAATTCAGATAGCTTTTTTTCTGGGGAAAAAGATCTAGTAAAAATTTCAGATTTTTTTCTGGAAAAAAATTCAGATTCTTTTTTTCTAGAGAAGAATCTAGAAAAAAATCAGATTTTTTTAAAACTACATTTACTTTTCATGTGTGAAACTGTTACTGAGTGGAGAAACAAATCTGAAAGCAGGAAAGACATCTTCCAGAATAGTTTTTTTTCTAGGAGGAAAAAAACAGGAAAAGGATAATAATTTCTTTCTCTAAAGATTCAGATTTTTTCTAGAAAAATTCAGATTTTTTTTTAATAGATTTTCTTTTCATGTGTGTGTCCCCTGTGGGGTCTAGGGACTGTGAGGAGTAACACATTACAAAATCAAACAACTCCCAAATCAAGCTTCAGGTTTTATTACCACAAAGATTTTCTCTGCAAAGCACATGAAATGATGATCCAGACTGAAAACGAACTTCCCTTTTAAAAAACTGGGAAGCCGATTGCAATACACAGCAAGTTTCTACTAACAGAAAAACACAGGAAAAGATTCAGGCTGCTCTCGACGCTTCAGAAAACACACACAAACACACAGTATGGACGCTGCTGGATGACCCACTGACTCCAGCATTAACGCTGCTCTTGTCTCCATGAAACACAGCATGGACACTGCTGGATGACCCGCTGGCTCCAGCAATGACACTGCTCTCTTCTTCATGAAGCACACATCATGGACACTGCTGGATGACCCACTGGCTCCAGCCACAACTCCAGCCCCAGCTTAAATCTTTTCCCTGATTAGTAACTGGAGACAGCCAGGCACAATCACCTGCTCCAGTGGGGGAGGGCAGCACCTGGAGGACACAGAAGCACAGAAGAGAGCAGCCACACCCACACACAACCACTGATGGCTCTCAGGCTGTAACAGTGTGAAACTGGTACTGACCAATCTGATGGCAGGAAAGACACCTTCTAGAAGATTTTATCCAAAAATTTTGGATAAAGAAATAATCTGAAAGCACATTTTTTGATAAGGAGAAATCCTGAAAATTCCCGAAAAGTTTCCGGAAAGTTTCCCGGAAAGTTTCCGGAAAGTTTCCCGGAAAGTTTCCCGGAAAGTTTCCGGGAAATTCCCAGAAAATTCCCTCGAAAAATTGATCCTCCAACTTGGTCTTCACGGTTCAACCTGAAACATGTTACTCATCAATAAAGTCTCATGTAAACAATAACTGTCAGTCTTAGAGTCTCACTTCCTGTTTACACTTTTTATACGTAGACAACATTCCCTCGAGCTAAATCCTAACATCAGCCATCTTCTAGAATAGTTTTTTTTCTAGGAGGGAAAAAAACATCTAGGAAAAAAAATCATTTTTTCCTCTAAAAATTCAGAAAGCTTTTTTTCTGGGGGAAAATACCTAGAAAAAAAATCTGATTTTTCTTTTCTAGAAAAAAAATCTAGAAGAAAAACTTTCTGATTTTTTTCTAGATAAAATCTAGAAAAATTTCTGATGTTTCTTTTCTAGAAAAAAATCTAGAAAAACTTTCTGATTTTTTTTCCTAGAGAAAAATCTAGTAAAAAATTCTGATTTTTTTAAAATACATTTTCTTTTCATGTGTGAAACTGTTACTGGGTGGAGAAACAAATCTGAAAGCAGGAAAGACATCTTCTAGAATAGTTTTTTTTTCTAGGAGGAAAAAAACATCTATAAAAAAATCATTTCTTTCTAAAGATTCAGATTTTTTCGAGAAAAAAATCTGGAAAAAAATTCAGATTTCTTTTTAATAGATTTTCTTTTCATGTGTGTGTTACGTCCCCTGTTAGGTCTAGGGACTGTGGGGAGTAACACATTACAAAATAAAACAACTCCCAAATCAAGCTTCAGGTTTTATTGCCACAAACAAAGATTTTCTCTACAAAGCACACAAATTGATGATCCAAACTGAAAACTAACTTCCCTTTTAAAAAAACTGGGAAGCCGATTGCAATACACAGCAAGCTTCTACTAACATAAAAACACAGAAAACGATTCAGTCTGCTCTAGACACTTCAGAAAACACACACGCAGTATGGATGCTGTTGGATGACCCGCTGGCTCCAGCAATGACACTGCTCTCTTCTCCATGAAACACAGCATATGGACGCTGCTGGATGACCCACTGGCTCCAGCCACAACTCCAGCCCCAGCTTAAATCTTTTCCCTGATTAGTAACTGGAGACAAGCCAGGCACAATCACCTGCTCCAGTGGGGGAGGGCAGCACCTGGAGGACACAGAAGCACAGAAGAGAGCAGCCACACCCACACACAACCACTGATGGCTCTCAGGCCGTAACAGTTTGAAGCTGGTACTGACCAATCTGATGGCAGGAAAGACATCAGGACATCAGCAGGAAAGACATCTTCTAGAATATTTTATCCGAAAATTTTGGATAAAAAAATAATCTTAAACCCACTTTTTCGAAAAGAAGGAATCCTGAAAATTCCTGGAAAGTTTCCGGAAAATTCCCGGAAAGTTTCCGAAAAGTTCCTGGAAAATTGATCCTCCGACTTGGTCATCACACTTCAACCTGAAATGTGTCACTCATCAATAAAGTCTCATTTAAAAAACAACTGTCAGTCTTAGAGTCTCACTTCCTGTTTACACTTTTTTATATGTAGACAACATCTACATTGAGCTAAATCCTAACATCAGCCATCTTCTAGAAGTTTTTTTTCTAGGAGGGAAAAAAACATCTAGGAAAAAAGATCTCCTTTTCCTCTAAAAATTCAGATTGCTTTTTTTCTGGGGAAAAAGATCTAGTAAAAATTTCAGATTTTTTTCTGTAAAAAAATTCAGATTCTTTTTTTCTAGAGAAGAATCTAGAAAAAAATCTATTTTTTTCCCTAGAAAAAATCTGGAAAAAATTTCTGATTCTTTTTTCTAGAGAACAATCTAGAAAAAACATCTGATTTTTTTTAAAAACTACATTTACTTTTCATGTGTGAAACTGTTACTGAGTGGAGAAACAAATCTGAAAGCAGGAAAGACATCTTCTAGAATATTTTTTTTTTCTAGGAAGAAAAAAACATATAGGGAAAAAATAATAATTTCTTTCTCTAAAGATTCAGATGTTTTTCTAGAAAAAGATCTGAAAAAAATTCAGATTTTTTTTTAATAGATTTTCTTTTCATGTGTGTGTTACGTCCCCTGCCAGGTCTAGGGACTGTGGGGAGTAACACATTACAAAATAAAACAACTCCCAAATCAAGCTTCAGGTTTTATTACCACAAACAAAGAGTTTCTCTACAAAGCACACACAATGATGATCCAAACTAGAAACTAACTTCCCTTTTAAAAAACTGGCCGATTGCAATACACAGCAAGTTTCTACTAACATAAAAACACAGGAAAAGATACAGTCTGCCCTAGACACTTCAGAAAACACACACACACACACAGTATGGATGCTGCTGGATGACCCACTGGCTCCAGCATTGACACTGCTCTCGTCTCCATGAAACACAGCATGGACACTGCTGGATGACCCACTGGCTCCAGCCACAACTCCAGCCCCAGCTTAAATCTTTTCCCTGATTAGTAACTGGAGACAGCCAGGCACAATCACCTGCTCCAGCGGGGGAGGGCAGCACATGGAGGACACAGAAGCACAGAAGAGAGCAGCCACACCCACACACAACCACTGATGGCTCTCAGGCTGTAACAGTGTGAAACTGGTACTGACCAATCTGATGGCAGGAAAGACATCAGGACATCAGCAGAAGACATCTTCTAGAAGATTTCATCCGAAAATTTCAGATAAAAAACAATCCGAAAACACATTTTTGACAAGAAGAAATCCTGAAAATTCCCGGAAAGTTTCCTGAAAATTCCCGGAAAGTTTCCTGAAAATTCTCAGAAAGTTTTCAGAACATTCCCGGAAATTTCCCAGAAAATTGATCCTCCAACTTGGTCTTCACACTTCAGCCTGAAACATCACTCATCAATAAAGTCTCATGTAAATAACAACCGTCAGTCTGAGAGTCTCATTTCCTATTTACACTATTTATATGTAGACAACATTCCCTCGAGCTAAATCCTAACATCAGCCATCTTCTAGAATAGTTTTTTTTCTAGGAGGGGAAAAAAAAAATCATTTTTTCCTCTAAAAATTCAGATAGGTTTTCTCTGGGGAAAAAGATCCTAGAAAAAATGTCAGATTTTTTTTTCTAGAAAAATATTTCAGATTTTTTAAAAATAGATTTTCTTTTCATGTGTGAAACTGGTACTGGGTGGAGAAACACATCTAATAGCAGGAAAGACATCTTCTAGAATAGTTTTTTTTCCAGAAATAACATCTAGGGGAAAAAAATATTATTTTCCTTTGAAAATTCATAATTTTTTCCTAGAAAAAAATCTGGAAAGAATATTTCAGATTGTCTTTTCATGTGTGAAACTGGTACTGAGTGGAGAAACAAATCTGATAGCGGGAAAGACATCTTCTAGAATAAAAAGGATTCAGATATTTTGTTTCTGAAAAAAAATGTCTAGGAGGAAAAAAACATCTAGGAAAAAAAAAATTCTCTAAAAATTTCAGATTTTTTTTCTAGAAAAAAATCTGGAATACATTTCAGATTTTTTTTAAATGGATTTTCTTTTCACGTGTGAAACTGGTACTGAGTGGAGAAACAAATCTGATAGCAGGACAGACATCTTCTAGAATAGTTTTTTTTCTAGGAGGAAAAAAACATCTAGGAAAAAAAACGCTTTTTCTCTAAAAATTCAGTTTTTTTTCCTAGAAAATTTTTTTGGAAAAAATTTCAGATTTTCTTTTCATATGTGAAACTGGTGCTGAGTGGAGAAACAAATCTGATAGCAGAAAAGACATCTTCTAGAATAAAAAAAATTCTAATAATTTTGTTTCTGAAAATGTAGTTTCTTTTCTAGGAGAAAAAAACATCTATAAAAAACTTTTTTTCTCTAAAATTTAAATTTTTTAAAAATTTTTAAGAAAAAAATTATGAAAAATTTCATGTTGAAACTGAGTGAAAAAATTTTTTTTTCTGGAAACACACTGGTTTCACGCAGTAACATTTTTTTTCCACTTGGTTTCACACATGAAATAAAAAGAGTTCTCTGGAATTTCTTCCACCCTGTTTCAAAGTAGGGGTCAAAGTATTTTCCATTTCACACATGAATATTTTTTTTCCTGCCAGTTCTCAAGTCATAAACACAGGACAGAATTTTTTGAAAAAAATTTATCATCAGAAAAAAAAAAAGGATTATGACCTCAGTCTCTGCAAATAAAGTCAATTATGAGCACGAGCTGCATCTTGAAGTCAAACGTGGACTTGAAATGAACCAGACGACAGTGAAGTGAACATCAGTTTATTTTACTCTTAATCTGAAAAACAGGCACATAAGCTGCTGAGAGACGCTGCAGAGGACTGCACACACACACAGAGCTATGAGAGGGAGGCTGCTCAGCGCCTCATGTTCTAAATTCACATCAAAAAGTGACACAGATACAGAAAAATACAGATCACAGTTTGTTCACACACAAAATACACAGACTGGAGAAAGGCTGCAAACCAACACTTTTGTTCCCCACCTTTGTTTCCTGACAGCTGTTTCTACAACGCTGGTGACAAAGAGGTTGAACATTTGTTAAATCTCAGAGTTTATGATGAATTGTTTCCTTGATCTGGTCGGATTGCTTAATTTGTTCCCTCAGACTAATAATCCGTGGCCACAAACAACTAAATTTTGCTTTCTAACTGCTGAACTCTCCCCTCTAGACAGCAGATAAACCTTGTCACCTGTCTAAGGTTTTACAGATCACGTATGGTCATAGTCTATATTTTTTCCATTGTCAACAAATCCAATTTAAAGACCAAAACCATCAATGAATGGATCCTACAAACAAGTATTGTCTGATATATCTTCTTCCTCCGTCACAGACATCTGTTGTTGTTCAAACATATTATATATATTATATTTTATATTTATTATATTATAGTTCCTAACAAACGCACATTTTTCCCGTTTTAGTACTGTTTGATAAAACTTCAGTGAGCAGCAGTTTAAGGAAATGACTGAACTTTTTTTTTAAAAATGAAACTGTATATTTGTAGCTAGTTTTTTTTTTTAAGATTTAAGTTCTCAGTAGGAACCAGTGGGCTTGGAGCTGAGAGCCAAAAGATATCGTAGTCGACTAACACATTATTGGTTTGGTTCTTTTAGTTGTATTTGTTGACAAAAACAAAAATATAGAATATTGCCAGCCTCACCTCTTTAGGATGCAACTGGGGAATGTTTCTCTTCTTGTTTTATTTTCCAGCCTGATACTTAAACTGCAGGGACATTTTGTTTATTGCTTTTCAAAGAAACCTGAAATATTATTTTTTAATGGAACAGTTCACCAAAAAAAAAAAAAAATTCCCTAAAACATTGACTTTACTGTATATACTTCAATCACAAATACAACGCCCATCTATTTCTATTACTTTGCATTAAAGTATTTCTTAGTTAACATACATAAAAGTAATGAATTACATAAGGATATGAATTTTATGACTGAAATGCAAAAGTCAATGTTTTTGGGAAATTATCCTTTAAGTGTACCTGCTGGTTAAAGCTGGGTAAACTGAATTTACAGTCTTTATTAAGCCAAATTCTTCACTGTTGCTTCTAAGCTAAAAGCGTTAGCATGCACCTCGTCTAAAGTCTTCTGGAGACTTGGATTATGTCGGGCGAGTTGTATGAACTGTTCCTTTGAACACAAATTAAACACCTCCTAGCCTGTTGTTCTCACTGGTTTCACAGAGTAATGCTAATTGAGGTCTGAAGCAACCTGCTGCTTCTCTTAATATGGCATCTGAACAGGAAATAAAAATAAGTTACATTTTGAAAAAGTCAAATTATTCCTTTAACAAGGCCTCAAACATCCAACTCAAAACTCTTCTACTTTCACCTCGATGTTATAAACCATCCTGTGAGCCTGTAAAACTTCAGTAACACAATCCATCATTGATTTTAGAAACGATCTGCTTTTCTCTCCACATTCAGAAAACTTCTTTTAAATCATGTCCAGAAACTGTTTGTACTGCAAGTGTCCGTCAGAAGATGTAGCATAAAGTTCCAGAGTTGAGTCCTCGTATTGCTTTGACTTTCAGTACAGCTGATGGTTTTATAGGTGGAGGAGTTTGTAGGAAATGTAGGGACTCGAGTACAGAGCCCTGAGAGACACCGAACACACCGTCTCTGTCTGAAGGCTCAGTTGTTAGATGCTGCATGAAAGCAGCGCTCAAAAATGAGAAAATGGAAAGCAGAGAAGGAAATTAAATCCTCCGTCGTCCTGTTTTACACCTCAGCTATCAGTTTGTGATCCACCTCACGCTTTGTTGTGCAGCTAGATTGAACTTCGGCAGACTGTGGTCAGTATTCTGAAGGGTAATCTCAGCATTTATATTTTTTACAACCTTGGCCTTGTTTTTCATATTTTTGCCAGAATGATGATTGTTTCAAAATGTCACCACTTACTTCATTATACAGCTCAAGAGTGCTGCTGTCTGATATATCGAGCGGAAAAACTCTTACAAACCTGCCACTAAAACATTTTTTAGATAGTTAGCATAATTATGGAAGCCCTGAGGGGGAAGTGAAGACATTTTTTTTCATCCTTTTTCCAAGTCTGATCTAAATGTGGAAAAAAAACACGTTTTTCTTTGCCACAATAAAAAAATGCATGAAAAAATTATCCTAAAAAATGTTGTTTTCCTTTTCATGTGTGAACCTGAATTTTAAAAAAAATTCTGAAGAAAAAAAGTTTTCTCCAAGAAAAATTCTCCATTTCACACATGAACAAAAAAAATCTTTCACTCATAAAAAGCCAAATATGTAAAAAAAAAATAATAATACAAATAAATAATAAATAATAATAAAAAATTCTATAAGATTTTTGTTTGTTTCATGTGTGAAACAGAGTGGAAAAAACAAAATGTGTTGTTGTTTTTCATGTAAAAATTTTTTTTCGATCTGCAAAACGTGGGGATTTTTTTTATCTATATCAAAACTTTTATTTCCCACTTGGTTTCACATGTGAATTTTTTTTTTTTAATCTCCTGCAAAGATGATTTTTTTCTCACACGTTTTCACCGATGGGGAACAAAAGGAACTTGAAAAGATTATCCTGACAAAACTTTTTCCCCTCACCAGTTCTCAAACACAGAAGAGAAACCAATTTAGATCAGACTTAGAAAATGGATCACCTTAGAAAAAAAAAAAATCTTCACTTGCCCCTCAGGGCTTCTGTACGTAATTGTATTGGTGAGAATTATAATAGCATGAAAAAAATATTCCTCGTGGGGGAACTGCTTGTCTTTTTGCTCGAAATGTATCATCACAGCCTAAAGAACAACTTCACAGCATTACAGCAGCAGTATTTTAAATTTTCTTCTTTCTTGAGACGTCTCCTCTCTTCAACCCACAGACGGCCGTCAGACGTACATTTAAAACACAATCATCATGGTGGCAAAAGCTTAAATCAACCAGAGCAACACTTTTCAGAAGCTAATGTGGAAAACAAACAACTCTCTAACATCGGCAGGTCCACAGTGCCTCCACTTGAACACTTTACTTGCATAACTTCAGGAAATACAAAACACTCACAGATCAGATACAGGCGCGTATCGCAGAGGGTTAAGAGATTTAACTTATTTATTGAACATTTCAACGTGTGACTTTAAATTCCTTTAACTTTTAAAGTAAGCAGAACATCTCCTCTGCATGGTTCACAGCATGCCAAGTGCCATTTAACAGTGATGAATTCTCAGTTTTGATGAAGTTACACCAATTATCTAACAGAGAGCTGTTCTCAGATGAGGCTGAACGCTGGCAGCTACAGTCGCTTTTAGTGGAAAAATAACAAAAACAAAATAACATGAATTTCTCTCCATCTTTTTTCTTCCATCACCATTTTCAACACAACAGTGCTCTTTATTTCTCACACATGAGAGTCCTAAGGTGCAATGTCCTTCAGAAGGGAAATGGGAGTAACAACACTGCCGAGATGTACAGGACGCTCACTACACACCGACTATGACATTCAGAGTCTATCTTTGACCGCAGAGGTTGGAAATGGAGTGCAGTTGTTGCAGGTAGCTTATAAACAGCTCAGAACAGTTTATCAGAGAGTTCTGAGTCGAGGCAGAGTCAGAGTCCCTCCATTTTAGCTCCTCAGACTCATTTGACCAGGACCACAGTCTGCCCGGCCTCGGCCTTCTGGGAACAGTTGTCCGTGTTTTTGGCGTTGTCGGCGCGCGGGCGGCGCAGGTTCAGGAAGCTGAAGCGTGCCTCCAGGCTGAAGCTCTTCTTGGTGCTGGAGGCGGAGCTGTTGTTGTTGTTGGCGGTTGGAGCGTTGTCCAGATCCCCCTCCGCACCTTCTGCCCGGTCACCTGCACGGGAGGAGGTCAGTTAATGGTTAACGAGACGTGAGCAAGATGGACATTAATTACAAAGTTTTAAGCTTTGATGGGCTCGGATACATTTTTGTTTTAAAGAGAAGTCAGAAACGCCTCAGACTACTTCTGTCTGCTGAATCAATCATCTCTTGAAAGAACAAAAACATCAGTCAGAACTGATTTGGGGATTTTTAAGGACCAAAGACAAAAACTACATAAAACCAAACCTGAAACGCATCTTAACATATAAATTGATACCAGCGACAAACCAATATCTGCTCGTGTGACTAACCGGTCAGTCTCTGCTGTGTATTACAGTTAAAGATTAACAGACTGAGCTCTGGAGTCAAAATTCATTTCAGCACATTTATGCTGCGTTAAACAAGCTGTTATTATATTAACCTTAAAGTGTTTGTACCTCTAATGCATTGTGTCGGTTTGTTAGTATAAACTCAGCTACTTCTCTCATCTTCACGTGCCTGGATTTATTTAAATCTGACTTTGAACTGCTTAAATGAATTATTACATTTCTTAAATTAATTAAAGAAGACAGACTATTTTTTGATCATATGAAATGAGTCACACTGTTTCAGTGAAAGCAAAATATCACCTGAAACTCTTCAGACAGGCGGCTAAGTTCTGATGAAAAGTGGACGTTCTGCTCTGCTCTGAGGGGCAAGTGAAGACTTTTTTTTCCTGGTGATCCATTTTCTAAGTCTGATCTAAGTTATTTTCTCTCCTGTGTTTGACTTGACAACTGGTGGGAAAAAAAGTTTTGCCAGGATAATCCAAGTTACTCATTTTTTCCCCACACATATTAAAACAAGTGGGGAAAAAAATCATTATGTGTTAAAATGAGTTAAAATTTTCAGGAGCAAAAACAATTCCCTGTGTGAAACAGTGATTTTTTCCCTCAAGATTAATTCTCGGTTTCACACATGGAGAAAAAAATATTTCACTCAAAAAAAAAACAACAACAAAATTCTCATGATTTTTTTTTGTTTGTTTTTTGTGAAACTGAGTGGAAACATTTTTTCCGGAGAATTTTTTTTTTTTCATGTGTGACACAGCGATTATTTTTCCAAGACAAATTCCCGGTTTCACACGTGAAGAAAGAATATTTCACTCATAAAAGCCAAATATGGGTAAAAAGGAAATCCAAAAGTTTTTTGTTGAAAAAAGTGAAAAAATAAAATCTCCTGAAAATGTTTTTATATGTGAAACAGAGTGGGAAAAACATTTTGGGACAAAAAAACAAAAATGTGTGAAACAGTGAAAAAAAATTGGCAGCAAAAAAACATTTATTTCACTCATGAAATGAAAAAAACTGTTTTCACAGATGGAAAAAAAAATAAGGAACTTATTAAAGATTATACTGGCAAAAACAAATGTCCACAGGTTCTCATGTCACAAACAGGAGAGAGGACGATTTGTATCAGACTTTGAAAATGGACCACCAGAAAATGATTTAAAAATAAATCTTCTCTGCCCCGCAGGGCTTCTGTATGGTTTCATGTAACCAGGGTGCAAAATTAACTTTTTTTTATCCACCGGCCAAACGGCTGGTCAACATTCAAATTTAACTAATTTTTTTACCCTGCAAAAACCATGACTTCAACACTTTCATGACCACATTTCAAAGCTGTTTCACACTGAACTACTTTATTTTAAATGCTGTCCACAACAGTTGCATGTAACCTTCACATCTAAAATACAAATCAGTGCTAACTGGCTGCTAAAGTCAACATGAAACCACATCTGCAGAAAAGTACGCTGTGAGCCAGCAGGCGGACACAAACACACACTCAGCTCTCAGGTCTTCATTAAAGCCACCTGAGGTGTGATGAACTATTGCAGATGTGTTTGGTCTCTGCAGGTGAGGCGCTCGGCTCGCTGTCACTTTGACTAATAGGCTCCTGTGGTGGAGCAGGTGTGAGCCGAGCAGGTAGCACGAGATCGTACGTCTTCCCCAGAATAGATTCTCAAACATCATCCATCTCACTTCCCGGTTTACTTTCTGTGTTCGTATGTCTCCTCTGTAACAGCACGTGCTGCACACAAATGGACCCGTTAACAGCCGATGAGCTGCTCTCACGTGCACCCGAACAGTCAACACCTAATATTTATTTCTTTTAAGTTTCTGTTCATTATTGTTACAGCTACAACACAGAGCTGCAACGTACCATTAGGTTGACTGATATATTTGCAGACTTTTTTTCTCAATTAATAATTTAATCTATGAAACATCAAAATAATACATCCTTTAGAATTCTGCAGAGCACAAAGCGATGTTTGAAAATGTTTTAAGAATTGTTTTTTGTTTGACGAGCAGTTCAAAATACAAATAATGTAGTCTTCATATTTGTAGCGGTGACATGGAGACGTCATCCAGTAGCAACTGCTTCTCTATTTCTCTCTCACGCATGGCAAAAGCAGAACCACTGCCAACAACACCGAGAGGACACACTACCTCAAATACACAAACACATCTCAGTCTGATGAGGTACACCTCTGCCGTTTAGTCTTTTTGTTTTTGTGTTGAACAGTAACTCAGAAATCTGGCAATATGGTGCTTATATCACTCTTTCTACCACGTAGTCTACCTTTTTAAAAAGGACCTATTCTAAAGAAAAAAATATTTTTGGGTCTCATTCCCAGCTCGTCAAAAAGTGACGCTTTGGGATGGCGGCCGACCCGTCCTTCAATCCCGAGCTGAGAAACTGAGGGAGCCATTATTTTTGTTGGGAATGAGACTCAAAAATCAGCTTTTCTTACAAACAGGACCTTAAAAGAAGAATATGAAAACATAAACGACACTTGTCAAACGATCTGCTGATCTTCACAAATCAAGACTCGATAGTCCAACAATGGCCAAGCTGTCAGCGCTAAAGAAAAATGTTTCGTGACCATTAAAATTGAAAGACAAATCAAATCGTGTATTTTGGAGAATCGTGTCACCGCTACAGATTTGAGAAATGGAAGCAGATTTGTGGCATTTTTGCTTAAAATGATCAAAAATGTTACTTTAAAAACTACTTATTATTACTAGTTTTAGTATAGTAACACTTTATTATCTGATACAGATCTATATATTGATATAGCAGCTGAGCTTATATTGTCTTAGTACAGATTAATATCTAGGGAAATAAAATTGTTTTTTTCTAGGATTTATTTGAATTTTTATTTCATTTATTTGAATTATTCTGTACAATAACTTAAATTTAATGACGTTCACTATTAAAAACTTATTTTGTTTGAAACATTAACGACCGTAGTCATGTTTACAACCATAGTTAGGGGAAAAAGTAGCATTTCCTAAACCTCTGCCTACATTTATTCTGCTGAAACACAGACACATCACCCACCTCTCTCCAGGTCACATTCTGGTGACGACGCTCCGCTGCACTCGCTGCGAGGCCCGAGCACCGGCGAGATGAGGCCGAAGTCCGACAGCGACACGGTGCTGGGAAGGTCCAGGCTGCAGGGCCGGGACAGAGGAGACGGGGAGGAGGAGGAGGAGGAAGGGGTGGGTGACGGAGAGGCGGAGGAGGACGTGCAGGAGGAGGAGGAGGAGGAGCTGGCGAAGGGGCAGGGCGACAGGAGCTCCTGAGGGCTGCTGGGGGACGAACCCAGGCTGCAGGTGGAGCGAGTCTCCGAGTCTTCCTCCGACATGATGCTGCTGCCGCCACAAGCCTCGTCGTCGAAACACACCGACGCCACTGCAGGAAGACAGAGGGAGGAGGTGAAGGGATAGCAAAGAGAAAGAGAAGGAGACAAAGAGGAAACATTTTAGAAATACATGCGATGAGAGAAAAGGGAAAGACAAGGATGTAGGGTGGAAGGAAAGAAATGAGGGGAAGGTAAAAAGGAACAGAGGGAGAAAGGCAGAGGTGCAGAGTTAAAGAAGAGAAAAGCAGTGGAGGGAGGGAAGAAGGGAAATGAAAAAAAGAGGGAAAGATGTGGAGAAGAAAGAAAGTGCGTGTGAGCTAACAGATATAAAAAGAACTGAGAGGACTGTCACATCGCTCCCAGCGGAGGTGTTTCATTTTCCCCGACATGAATCAAAGCACACGAAGGCACCATCAGTGTCTGTTGTTACATTCAGCATCAGATTCCTTCTTAACAACTTGTAATCACAGCATCTGCTTTTGGATCGGACGCTGCCACTGCTCTGCGGTTACCACGGTAACACCGTCCTATTAATTTTCCGAAGTCATGGCCAACGTGATGCAGAGGGCACGTTTTCATTTTATTCCCTTCGACTGTTATTTCTTCTCTTTCTGCAGTTGTAGTTTGTTCATCTGTCTCAGACACCGTCTGTTAGACCTGAGACGAGGAGACCATTTTTCTGTTGGAAAACCCCTCGAAAGGCCTCGTTTCTACATATTTCTGTGTGCGTACGCATGTCAGTCTGAGGTCGATTCATTTCTACGGGAACCCCCTTCTTATTTTAAGTCTTGAATCTGCCTCGAGTGTGTTGAAGATTTTGGACAGACCGTATGAAGTGTGTGCCGCAAGAAGTTAGCATAAAACCGAATCAGCTAACCAATCGATGAGTTTAACACTCCTTTTCAGTGTTTGACCATCAAACTAACAATTTTTTGTGTGTGCATGCAACAGGTTTTCAAGGTGACTCTTGTCTTTCAATACAAACCATCATAAAGCACAGAATGTACGGGAAAGAAATCAATATAGTTATATAGTCTTACAGAGACCCCGAGTGACAGAAACGACATATATTGTGTGTTTAACAAAATATTTCACAAAACTGGCTACGCAGCAGGCAGCTAACCTCCTCACTTATTTGTCGTCATGCATCATTGGTCCCGTTTCAGTCTTGATAATGGTCCATGTGTATTTAAAAACAGAGAAAATGAGCTTCTCTTTCATGTTAGCGGAGGCGTTTCTATCCATCTGTAAAGAAATTCATTTCCTTGCTTTGAACACTAAAAAGGCAAACGTCTGTAATTATGGAGAAAAAACAAAACCGTGTAGAAACGAGATGTAGGACTTAAGAATTTGGGCGGTAAAGCTTAGAATGAGGTTGAGGTTAAGTTAAGTGTAAAGGTCAGGGGTCAGGCGTGTAATTGTCATAATTGATTTTAGGGTTATAGGCTCAGAGATGCATCATTTCAACGTGAGGTTTCTTAGTCTAGAAATTCATGTCTGTGTGTGTTTGAGTGCAAATCTGTCACAACAGACTTTCCTCTTTTCCTGGTTCATGTTTAAACTAATGTGAAGTTTATGAGTTTATCTGCCGTCCTTCACTCGTCTGTCCCCTCTGATTTCCTTCACCGCTTTGACTCTTATCAGACTTTCCAAGAACCACAAACCAGGAATTCAGGGAAATGGACAAGAGCTGACTGTCTGTCTGTGTTTTCTCAAGTATAGTGACGTAAACACAGCTGCTCAAGAGTCCGTCTCCACTTCACAAGTGCTTCCAGTAGGAAAACTTGCTTTACAAGAACAAGCAGACCCTTTCAAAAAGTCAATTTTTGCCTCAGGGATATGTTTGCCACGTCAGTTTTTCTCTCGAACATTTAACACATTGTCTGTGCTATTCTTACAGAGCGGAAACTAAATCTAATTACAGCTAAAGCTGACATTTAGAGAGTCACCAGGTGTGAAGCTGAAGCAGCGAGATGTGAAGGTTTAACATTTACTAATTGGCCTTTTATCTGATCAGGACACTCGTCTGAGTCGTCCCTGAGTAGAGTTTATTCTCTTTCAGACGTGTCGTGCAGTACTCACTGGATATTCCGTCGGACTCCATCTTAAAGTTGGAGATGTCGTCCCCAGAGACACTGTCGCCCTCGGCGCCCACGCCACGCCCCCGGGGGCCCATGGCGGAGCTCCGCCGTCGCTCGTGGATCTCGTCTGAGATCATCTCCAGGTTCCTGAGGGCCGTCTTGTATTCGCCTTTGGCCTGAGACAGTTTGGCCTGCCGCTCGTCCACGTTCTTCTTCAGGTTCTGGAGGGGAGACGATCAGAGAGAGAGAAAGGAGGGCGATGATGAAGGTCGTGGCATAAACTGCCTTAGACTAGATTAGACTGCCTTACATACATTTTATTTCATATTTCAAATCTTTTATAGATGCTCAAAGTCTCTCTAATCTATTCTAACTGCTGTAACAGGTACTGTCCTCAAAAGATAGAATTTTTTCCTTATTCGATATAAAAATGGGGGCAAAATCTAAGCTTTGTGTTGCACAGCACTCCTCCTGCTGTTTACAGTCAGGATGCTCTTTGTTCCGAACAAAGCTAACAGCTGCTCGAGTCAGGAGGAAAAACAAATCCAGTCTGATCACAGCCTTAAGCACACAGACTTAGCACAGTATCAACACTGCAGCGCCGACACGGCGAGTCCACAGATTCTGAATGTTGGTGGTGAAGGTTTGTTAACCCTTAATCTAACAGTAACCTTCAGAGGGGATCTGTGGGGTTGAAAGGGAGGTAAATTACAGCTGAGCTGCCGTCACGTACCTCCAGCTGCAGATAGTACTTCGCCTTCATCTCAAAGTAGGGCCTGCGGAGGAGGAAGAGGAGGGTCAGGAGAGGGAGAGAGAGAGGAAAAGATTAGATCATAGGGGAGAAAACAGAGTAACCCAGAAAAAGAGCAGTACCCACATCATCACCATGGCAACCCGGAGGAAGAGAGGGAGATAAAGGGGTTGTGATGTCGGATGAGCGAACGATGCAGAGCGGATTAACAGTCTGCTGAGGCGACGCGCAGCGAGACTGCAGCTGATAATGCAGGAAGAACTGGATCCAGAACCAACGACCGTAAACAGAACCAAGTGCTGATAATTACAAGAGACTAAAGATTCAAGACCTGACTATATTCTAGTTTTTTGGTTTTCATGCTTCAGATTGTGAAGTTACAAGTAAGAAATTCAACTTCTATACTTCACTTTCCTTGTTTTCGCTGTTTTCAGTGACGCTTCAGGTACAGAATCAATCAATAATCGTGAGTGGAATAAAAGTTTGCCATCTTGGCTCAGATAACAGAGCCTTGTGTTATTACAGTATCATTTCCACAGGTAGTTATAATCCTCAGCTACAATATTTATGAACATCATGATGTTGTTTTTTTGTCTCTTCTGTGATCCAACCAGAAATATATCTGGGAGTTCATCTTCCCTCACGCTCGTGCTGCTGCAGCTGGATGTGCTTTGATTTGTTCAGACTAAAATTAGAAACGAGGCAGTTGGCTTGAGTAGAAATGGCAGCCGTGACTCGAGGCAGATCTGACCTGTAAAAGCTCAGAATCTAACTGTTAAAACAATGCTTTTTTTTCTCTCTGCTTCTTCTACCGTTTCAATCTTAGAAGAAGGTTGTCAGTTTGAGCCTCGTGAATTTCCTCTGCTTAATCTGCAGAAACAGCAATTTTTATCCTGGCAAAACACATTTATTTTTTTCCCACCAGCTCTCATGTCATAAAAACAGCCAAGAAAAACAATTTCGATCACCAGAAAAACAAAAACAAATCCTTACTTGCCCCTCAGGGCTTCTGTAGTAGTTATTATTTATTTTTTATTTTCTTCCCAGGAGAAATTTCTCTTGTCATGTGTGAAACCAGGCGGGAAAAAAACTGAGGAGAACTTTTCTTTCAATCAGTTTCACATGATATTTTCTCCGGTTCTCAAGTAATGAAAAAGAAAAAATATATATTTTTTGTTTTGTTTTTGTAACAGATGTATTGTAGCTGATGAATGGGCTAATTAGCCTGCTAACAAACGGATCAAAGGGCCAGAATGAGGCTGGTCAAGAGCCGTATTGGACGACTTGCCGCCAGTTGAAAAGGTCTGAGTTAAAATCAAAGTACTGAGCTGTGATCTCTGAGAGACGCAGGGCAAAAATACAAAATCTTAAAAGTGTGTGACAGATGAACAGTAGTAGTCATTTATTTTCAGTCCTAAATTTTTCCAAAAGTAATGCCAAGAAACTGACAAGAAACTACTGAATGAAAAGCTGCAGGCTGAAGCTTTGGCTTGTTATAGTCTTTTTCCATAAAAGCAGTCTTCTCTCCACGAGGTTTAAGCCGACCCAGTGTTGTACAGAAATACTGAGAGAAAGTTAGAAATATTGCCGATGGGAAGTCCGTGTCCTGGAGTTTTTATTCATTACATTTTTCATTTCAGATGTCACCTGGGACATGACTAATTCTGAGGTTTCGCTCTAACAACCGCATCATTTCCTTTAAATGATGATAATACAGGAGTGCATCACCTCGTGACAGCAGCAGATGTAGCCTGACTTCCCCTTTAAACACCTGACTGCTTCAAATAAACACACCGGTTAGATGTGGTCATGGTGGAGTTTCACTGCTTGAGGAAGAATCCACTTTCACCAGAATAGAGAAGAGCAACCAGCTTTTAAAAAGATACAAGTTAAAGGATAAAACTACGTCACGGTTTGTTTCAACCGGCTTGGAAAACCAGAAATGACATCGTCCGGTAGTAGAAACACTTTCACTTCACTAGAGGGACACTGAGTTATGCTGCTGGACAGAATTATTGTCCTGAATCTCAAAGGGTTTTATGATCAATCCTCGAGTCTGTAAGGGAGACTCGACAAACAATAGATGACATTATGTTGAAGGGGATTTTACTTCTTTGTCTGCAGCTCAACATTTGGCTCAACACCACCTACCAGCACTCAGTCGTGCACTGACGGTCTGGTTCAGCAGCTCGGCACCTCGCTGCGACCGCATGCTGCTAACAGAATAAATGGTCCAATATAAAACCGGGCTGGAGACTGGAGCTAGATAAGAACACTGCTGTTTGACTGCAGTATCACTAGATTCAGTTTTAAATAATGTCCAAAGACACAAACTAGACTTGTGCAAAAATCAGACAAGTTGATTTAAACTGTAGTTTTACACAAAATGAAATTAAGTTTGACTTCTTTTGGTAAAATTATGACTTTTATTGTTGCAATTTTACGACTTTTCGAGTATAATTGTCATCAGCTGTTTAAAGCCAGCTGCAGAGTTCATGTTAATCCTCTTGACTCTACTTTTCTTTCCCTCTCGGTCTCAACATGAATAGGCAGGGACACTTGATGTGCTGGTCAGAAGCAGACGGAGTTTCTTACTTCGACTTGTTGATGGTGCGTTTGAGTTTTTTCTCCAGCTGCTTCATGCGGCCGATCGCTGCCGTGTACTTGGCCGCCGTCTCCTTGTGCACCAGCTCGCTTCTCGTCTTGGTGTGCTCCGCCTCCATCACCTGCAACGGCCAATCAGAACTCACAGTCAGCCTCCAAACAAAATCAGTACAGTCAGCCAGCAACTCTGAAGATATACAATTTAATAATAAGCTAAGAAATAATAAACTAAATGTTCAGCAAAGCATTAAACCTAAAACACTGTTCCTCAGTCTCTGGTGTCTGCTCCCCCCTCTCCCCCCTCCTCACCCGCTGGGTGGCGTGATTCAACATCTCCTGCCAGGCCGAGTCAAACTGCCGGTTGTCCTCCTCCAGGAGCCGCTGCTCGGCCAGGGAGATGGTCTCCTTCGCTGCCCGCAGGACCTCGGTGGCTCTCTGGAAGTCTTGCGTGGCCTTCTGGGCCTCCAGCTGAGCCTGGAAGACACACAGGGAGTCCGTCTGTCATCAGAACATCTGTTGATTAATCTGTTGTCAGTCGATTCATTGACTATTATCATTCCCGACCCCTTTGGTATAAAGCATCACTGATCAGCTGTGTTGGAGTTATTTCTCTGCAGGATTTCTCTGTATTGAAATTTAAATTTCAAACAGTTGCAGTTAAGCCTCTTTTCATAGTCACCGAACTCAACAACTCTCTACGGATCCACCGTAGGGCTGCACTCAATGAGCACTAAATAAATCATCCACAGAGCGGTTTGTAGAATATATAACTTGTTCTTTTTATGTTAAAAGTGGTTCCTGTTTGGCTGAAAAGTTCCTCTGGAGAAACACAGTTGGAAAATAGCCAGTTTAACTCTGTTTTTTTTAGAGTTATTGTCCAGTAAGAGTCTCAATGAACCTTTATCACTTACAAAGCTAAAATAATTATCAGTGTGCAACATCAAATCATCCTTCATTTTGTTATTTTTCCAAAAGATTTCAGGCTGCAACTTACACAAGAATGTTTTTTTCCAAACTTCTAGTCGATAAAATGCCAAAAAAGTAAAAACAAAAAAAGCCGATCCAACATTTCCAGAGCCAGAGGAGATGTCTTCAGATTTCTGTCCTAAAATACATATATTTAATATTATATACAGTATGTGTTGTTTTAAATGAGGGTAAAGCTACACAGGACCAATATAATTATAATTTTAATAATGTAACATTTCGTAATATGTTTGTAAGGAAATACTTGAGTTTTTTTGCTGAATGCTGAAACAGTTTGTTAGAGTTTGGACCTGGATGCCTTGTTGCTCCTGTTGTCTCAGAAGACGGAAAATCTGATTTAACAGGCATGTTTTCCAACAATAAAAAACAAGTCAGCCCTAGAATAACCCCAAACTGCGGCTTTCTTGTTTAATGTCATTCATCTGCTGCTGAGGACAGAGAGTCAGCTGAGAAAACATCATCCAGAGATTTTCTTAAGGTGAGTTATTATAATTCACAAACTAAAAACATCAGTGACCATGACTTAACCTCTACAGTGTTTACAGATTCTTCTCAGCGTAGAAAATGCAAAGATTTTCTCTGGTATGCATCTCAGTATGTTGACTTAACAGCAGGAAATGTCACGTTTTATGTTAGGAAGCGTCACTGCTTCTTGCTCTTGCTCAACAAATGTCCATTACAGTTTTCCAGAACTCGTACTGATGTATTCAAATCACTTGATTACCAATTCAAAACCAAAAAGATTGAATTCAGAAAAAGGTAGAATGAAAATCTTCACCATTAGAAGATTTCTATCATCTCATCACATCACCAAACCCCTCTGTCAGGTATCATTCTTATGTTAATGTATTCTGAAGTATTTGTCCACAGAAAGGCTGGAAATAAACCTGTAATAGATGATGTGAGTGTAAAAAGATGATGACAGTGAGAGTAAAAAGAGTCGTGCTCCAAAACGCTGCAGGCCAACAAAAGCTACAGAGAGACTGTAAAGGCTCGGTGCTGCAGCAGTCTGCAACGCTTCACTCCAGCTGTTCGAGCGACACAGCAGCACAATGAAGGATCCTGTTGTCTGTGTGTCTGTGTGAGGAGATACAGAGACGACGGAGACGCAAGCTGTGTCCCAATTCAGGGACGCAGACGTCACAGCGGGTCAACTCGACTGAGTTATGATCACTTCTCAAGGACACACTGTTGTTTCCTCCTGTGCTACAGTCAGGTCTTTATGGCGCACTCATTTTAGTGCTGTTTTCTGACCTATATTATGATTGCAAATTAAATTACAGATTGTTTTCCACTAAGGATGCATGAAAGCACTTAAGAGTTTTCTCACAAGTGGCATTATAAATACTGATTTTAGCTTCAGTAATGGTCAACTGACAAAAGACCAAACAACTTATCAATTAATCAAGAAAATAATGAATCACCAATGAAAATAATCATTAGTTGAAGCACTCATTAACAGTTTGGTGATAGCTTTGTATTAGCACTGGCTTCACAGACTAAACTCAGAATCCTGAAGGTCCTAGTCTGGAGCTGTAACCACTGAAAAACACTGATGTGAACACCATCCAGTAGCTGTTGGTTATTAACTTGATAACCACCAAAAATAATGATGCTAAAACTAGATTGTTTATGCCGACAAACACCCACCACTCTGTTGCTCTTTCTGAAAAATGATAGCCGATTTGGCTTCAAAGATGGCTTCACCACTCTTGACAGTAGGTTCAACTTCAATTAGCTACTGTAGATAAAAATTGCTAGCAACTGTTGCCACTTTAGCTATTATTTCACCTTCCAGCTTGTAAAGACACTGTTAATAGCGTGATAACAGTCTAATTAAAGTCGTGGCTCTTGTGGTTTGAAAAGTCTGTGGAAGTTAACTGGATTTATATCTCAGATAATTACCAGAAGATGTACCCAGTACATTCTCTGCAGCTTATCTGTCGTTGAAACGTCACAGCTCTTACTGTAAAAAGTGCACAGATTAGTTTTGGTCTGCGTGAGGCTGAAGGCAGGATGTGCTGCTACTGCCACACACTCATATGCCCTAACCAAGATTGACAAAACCAAAGAGAGTGTGTGTGTGTTTAGGACGGCGTCAGCAGCATTAAGCTAATCCTTCTCTCTTCTGATGTGTAAGCTGGAGCTGGCAGCACTAACTTTAACCCAGAATTGGGCGTTTTTCTGTGACTGAAGGAGCGAGAGGGGAAGTGTGAGCGAGCGAGCAGCGTATGCAAATATAATGTACAGTATGAATGTGATGAATCATCACCGATGTGTTGCAGTGAACTCCAGCTCATCTTCCTCTCTCTCTCTCTCTCTCTCTCTCTGTGTGAAAGCTTGACTCAAACTCCTGAAGTCCTCTGAAGTTTTGCAGCAAACACCGACTCAGAGGAAGAGCTCAGTAAGAAGAGGGAAGAAAATAAACCAATGCAGACCAAAGGAAACTGTACGCCCGCTCAGTGACGGCAGCTGAAGACGCTTTACTGAATATTAAATCAGAAGTTGACTGACCCAGTTTATGCCAACAAACTTACTGTACAACTTTCCTGTCTCTATAGTTCTTCAGCAGGGACACATGTACAACTATATTTCATTATTTTGATTAGAAATGTAAAAATGTGTCATTTATGAGCAGTTTCAATCCACAGATCCGGTATCAGTCGTCCATCAGGTCTCTCAGTGAACCTCCAGTCTGCAGACGCTGTGACATCACCACATGCTCGCTCTAATTTCATTATCGACGCTCATCAACATGCCAGCGCAGCAAGAAGCAAACAACCTCTGCCTTGTCTCCGTCATGAGTTCGGCTTTGTGTTCCACGCCGTCTGAATGCACATGCTGCCTGAACGCTACAAAGAGCCATGTGTCACCTACAGCAAGTCTCCTGTGGTCTGACATGAAGGTCCTTCTACAGCCAACATGTGTCGACCAACATCTCTTTGACCTTCAAAGTGTTGCTGAGCAACAAAACTCAACTCATCACGTGTTTGTGTTCTTTAACAACGTGCTGATCGGTGGTAATAGTTGTGTTGTGCAGCTCAACGGTTTTTGCTGCTGTGGTGTTGAACTAGTAGCAGTTCAAGATGGGTTAAATCACAGTTGTACTGTGTAGGTGACAATAAAATAAGGCTGTCCCGAGTATCAATTTTGGGCCTTTCGACGCTTCAGTGAAAATTTCCCACGAGTATTTAAAGCTTCGACAGCAGGGAGCTTCGACTTTCTTCAAACTTGCATCACTATTTGCTTATATATTTCACTATAGGTGTAATTATGAATCTAATTAGATACAAGGACAGGAGGGGAGACATCAACCCCTGCCGAGTCCATCCCCACCTCCAGAGTCTCAAGATTCAAAGGTCAAGCTCATACCTGTCACAGCATGCAGAGCTCAAATGCTCCATTGCGAGGATGGTTTTCTGCTCATGTTAACCAATTTTTCCTGTGAACATCTGATGCTGGTAGGTGTTGACATGAGCTGAGGCTGTAAGTACTTTTAGACAAAGATCTGGTACCACTGTGTTGTTTGGGTGGAGGCACGGCGCAACATCGTCGACGCCCCGGCCATCAATCATATCGACCTGTACCATTCACTACAGGCCGCTGCTGCTATACTTCAACTGAGCTTCAAGTAGAGGAAGTTATTAAATCATATTTCACGAATAATAGGATACAATAGGGAGTTTTTCTACAGCAAGTTTTGCTATATAACATTTTAAGTATTGTTTATTGAGTGACGAGGTTTATATTTCAGGAAACTCGGATAATAGTAAAATCTTCTTGCCTCTGTTATGAACCTCGGTGTTAGAGCTGCCGTCATGTTTACAGTGAAAATGATGAGGAACTAGTCTGACATGTCCTAAATATGTCTGCCACACAGAGGATACCCTTTCGATTTAGGTAACACATGACCTTTATTTTGCCTGATCCTCAAGCCAAACTAAGTAAAGTAGAAGCAGAAGTAAAGATCTGTTGGCTTTTCGATTTGTCATCCCACTGATAACAGCCTCACAGGGCCACTTGTGCTGCAGTTTTTAGTCTTGTTTTCCTTCTCTTCCTCCTCCTCTCTCGTCACGTTGTCCACGAGAATCTCATCCCACACGTGCTCACTGCCGCCTCTCATCCATCCCACTCCCCTCCTCCCTCGTCCTGTCAGCACTGACAGTAAACACTGCTTCAGTCAAGAAGAAATAAAAAGTCTTTTTTTGGTCTCTCAGTTAACACTTTCCAGTTTGAATTCTATTGTTTACAGAATAATTTAGCTTGTTTTTTCTTACTAGTCATACTTCTTTAAGCTAAACGTTTGTTCATGTGTCTCACGGTTGAGCAGTTGTATAAATGAAACCAAAGTGCACAAAATGTAAGCACATTTGAAGGGAAGCGTGTCAGTGAAGCACAACAACAGACAAACAACTAAATACAGCGTGATAAATAAAGCTGCAGCCTGCTGCCTCTTTGTCCTAGTTTCAGCTACAGTAAAAACAGTGACACATCAATGCGGTCATCAACAAGAGAGAGGCTGGACAGAGTGAGAAGAGATAAAAGATTTTAAAGTCTGTCACGCTCTGTCGATTTACAGTTTCATCAAAACACCCTCATTAATATGTATGATTTTGGAGTTTGGATGTGTGTCACAGTTGATCGTGTGATTTCAAAGCTGCTTTAACAGCCTTCATTCTTCTGGTTTCAGTCCAGATGTTGAACCTGAGGCAGAGATTTGATCCCAATCAGACACAAGAGCATCAAGTGCATTACATTTCTTTATGGAGCCGATTTTAAGCTGTGTACGTACTTTATTATATTAAAGCCTACAAAGACAAGACAGACAACAAATAACAACTGTTTCCACCAAGATATTTTAGTCTTGGCAGCCAGAAAAAGGACATGAAACATCTGAGTTAATACAAAAGGACTTCTGTATTCTGTTTTATTTCATTTATGTAGAGTTTGAATGAATTGTGTTTAATGATAAGTTGACGAGGCATTTAAGCTCGTCTTAGTTGAATAAAAGAGAGAAACGTGAATTCAGAGGGTGTTCGGTTGTATTTTTCAGTTTAGTAAGAAAAACAGGTGATTCATGTCCGATTTATTGCTCATCCCGTTCAAATAATACTGATAAACAGCTCGACAGTCGACATGTTTGTCCCTATTAATGTGCATTATGTGTTTGTAAACACTGCCATGTTGAAACAGGAAGGGGCCCCTCCCAAAACTGTCAACACAAACTCTGAAGCACGATATCGTCTTCAAACGTTTCACACTGTAGCCTGAAGACATGAAGCCTTCAGTTGCATTGGTCCGAGCTACACAAAGCAACCTCAGACGAAAAAGTAGACACAAGTATGTAGGCGGAAGAACAGAGCGATTTATTTAAAGCTTGGTGTGTAACTCTGTGTGGTTTCACAGTTCACTGCTAACAGCTAGTGAGCTGTCACACACAGCAGGTCAGTTCTGCTTTTAACTGCGTGTTAACGTGTGCTGCATCACTTTGAATTGACGTGACAGGAAAAACGATCTTCTCTATTTTCGAACTCTTTTGTCGCTCTCTGCGTTACATCTCTTCCTCTCCATCTCTTCAGTTTTTCCTGATTTCCTGCTCTTTTCTCCAGTCTTTCCTTTGACTGCCCTCTTATCTCTCCCTGTCTCTTCAACTTTGTCTTTCTCCGGCTCTGTTTCTATCTTTATCTTCCCGTCTCCTTCCGTCCATCTCCATCTCTCGCTAACATCTCTCCCTCCATCACATTCTCTCTGCTCTGTGCTGCTGCTTCGTCCATCTCCCTCTATCCTTTCTTTCTCTCCTCTCTCTCCCAATCTGTCACTTTCTATATCACACTTAATCTCTCTTGCTTGCTAGATTTCTGCCTTTCTGTCGGCCTCTTTTACATCTCTTTCCCTCCATTTCTTGCCTAATCTTCCCCTCTCCGTTTCCCTCTACCCCTCTCTCCATCTCCGTTCTCAGCATCGTCTTGACTCATCTCTGTCGCTCCATCTTTCTTCCTCTCATTTGCTCTGCGACTTATATTTTAATCACTCCGCATGAAGGCCCATGAAATTTTCAGAGAGACCGTCCTCCGGAGGGAAGCCAACGTGTAAGTAATGCAGAAGTTTAGAAAGCGAGCTGCTCCGTTAGAAAAGGCAATTTGGCTCTACGGGCGCTTCAATTATTCAAGGAAACCCTTAAAACAGAGAAAACATGCTTTGTTAACTTATTAACTGAAAGAAAAGAATGGGAAAAGATGGATGACGGCCAGGGGAAGGTGAAAAAAAAGGATATATTATGTGTGACTTCAGCCATAATGGCCTTCCAAAATCTGTTATCGGTCAGAGCCCGGCAGAGAGAGGAAGACATAAAGGAAGAAAGATGGGAGGACAGACAGCGAGGACAGTTAGATGTCTCATCATCAGTCAGAGCTGTCGAAGAAAGACACTCTGGTGAAATGAGCCTTTAGATCATGAAAGGCTTTCCATTGACCTTCACATTGTCCTCATGACGATAAAAACAAGACACGTTCAGACTTCACAGTCAAATGAAATGCGCTGCCATGTACACGTATCTTCTTCATTCATCTGGGGAGGAACGGCTTGAAAACCCGTCTTTGCATTCATGATAAGACAGACTGATCCAAGAGGGGACCATTTGTCTAACAAGTCCAGCGATTCAGACAAAACCTAAATCTGTTTGTCTGCCACAATGACCACAGGGGAGGGAGGAGAGGGTTTGGAGGAGACAGCATCTGTGTTCAAAGTGACCTGATTTGGCCATTTTTCTAGGAAATCCAATCTCCGCTCCTTTATCAAGAACGCCAATTATTTTCCTCCAAAGAGGAAACACGATCTGGGACAATGGCAGCGATTGAAGGCCGTGCGAGCGCTATAAACCTGGCGTCCTTTCTGTCCCAGCATGCCCGACTAACCCCGGCCTTCAGCGGACCCACATTCGGTGTTGCCGTGTATTCCAGGAGAGAGTTGAACAAACTGCGACTGGCCTAGATATGTGAGGGATGCTTCAGGGTTGAACGAGCCACAGATGACTTCAACAGCAGGGAGGAATTCTCGGCCTCTGATGTCCACTTCACGGTCCTTAATAGGGAAATTAACCCAGATACGTCCAGGCTTAGAAGTAGGACTGCTGCGGTTGCGAGTTCAAAGGGAAAGTTAAAACGAAGACTCAAGACAGGTTTTGTTTAGCCGGTACACGCAAAATCAGATTATTGTAACCATGGAAAACAGAGCTTTTTAAACAGCATAAAGCATAATTTACATTTGCAGTTCATACAGGGACTGTAAGTGAATATAACCACTCAAAAACCCCTCTGAGAGTTTTGGGATGGCATTACGCAGTAAAAAACAGACAAGAATTAGTTGGAGTTGTAAAGCCATCTGGTCGCATGAAGATTAAGACCAATCAGTGTCCTGTGAGGAACTAATGGCAGCTGGTTTAGGTGTGACGACCAGCGAGAGAAGCTAAAAAACAACAATGGCGGCTACTCAACAGGTTAGAGTAGCTGCTATAGCATCAGATAAATCGGGACTGGAGAGCATTTCTTCATCGGAAGAAGAGCTAAGGACGGCAAAGGGATAGATGTTTTCTCTCTTCTCTCGACTAGATTCGATAAGAGTTTGATTTAGTATGTATGTATGTATGTTTTGAAAGTGGCTGCCCAAAACACCTGGAGCATAACTTTACTGAAAGGAAGACCCAAACACTACTGGATTTTTTGATGCTGATGAGATGCTGATATTTTGTTAACATGGCCACATACACATTTTTGAAGTGGATCTATTATATTAGAATATTTAGAATTGTCACCCAGATGTGTACAGAACTAAGCTTGTGAGCGGGAACAGAAAGCCTGCTAATATTTTAAGTTTGAATGTGTGAACAGGAAGTAAAGGCGAGTCGGACCACGTCGGAAGGCAAAACTGGCCACACTTCAAGGCAGAATGAAAGACGGCCGTCATAAATAGAGGGTGGAAACGCAGTAATGGTTTAAGTAAGAGGATAACTTTTCACACAGTCTCTCCTGGACGACAGCCATAGTGTTGCTAAGTGTTGCACTTAATCAAAAGTGACAAGTAGTGGTGTCAAGGTTGAAAAAGGAAGCTGAACCCCGGCTACTTCGACGGAAAGTAGCAGAAATTGTCGAACACAGACAAGCAGTTCTGATGAAGCATACCAGTAGCTTAAAACTCTGCTTTTATTCAGTTGTAAATTTAGGGAAACCCACTGAACTCAATTAGCAGCGTTTGCTGATGGGAAGCCAGTGAGGGATCATGTCCATGTCACAGCTCTATCGACAGGTAAAGTTGGGGTGCCTGCGAGGATCCATGGGGTGGGATCCATGTGACCAAAGGAGTATGAACTGACCGAGCGAGCAACCAACCAACATCACCATCCTAAAAACCCTTCACAATGTAAATGCTCAATTTAAACAAACAAGACAATATTTTGTATGAATTAGACTTTTCTCATATTAAATCTGTCAAACTTTAAGCCACGTAATGGCGAAAAACTTGAGTCTTGCAAGCCAAAAGAAAAAAAAAAATGACACAAGCACAGATGATCACGTACCATCGATGGTTCTTACTGAGTCATTGTCAAACATAAAGAAAGGAAACCTGCAGCTAACCACAAAACACTGTCAGAGCTGCACCAACGACACGCCTCCCAGAGCTATTATGCAACAACTGACTGGCCAGTGGTATAACACACACAACACACAGCGTCCCAGGTGGTCAACGCAAGACCAGATGGCGTTGACCTTGCAGCAGCTCCCTTTGCCTCGTTCACATAAATCTCCACAACCCTCCATCTTTCACTCCCATCCATCAGCACCGTTCTCTGTGGCTAATGCCTGATGTGACGTGCACTGCCTGCCAAAAAACCCTTCACTCCAGCGGGGGAGGGAGGAGATAAACAGACAGAAAGAGAGAGAGAGAGAGAGGGAGAGAGAGAGAGAGAGAGAGAGGGGGATAGAAAATAACTTGTGAAAGAACAATAAAGAAGAGGAGAAGAGCAAGAGCCGGAGAGAGAAAGCCTGAGTGACGGGGGAGAACATGTAAATGTCGTGTGATTTCTGGCTCGTTTCCCCAATTCTCTGTTTTGTCAAACAATTTGATGTTACTTTAATGTGGTTATATAACACTTATGTAACAGAAGTGGAATATTTTTCAGTTTAACAATAAACTTTATTGTCCAAAATGACATCAGTGCACTAAAGCAACACGCTTCACTGGGAATTCATAATTCTAAATTACCCCGAGCATCGTTTTCTGTATTAAAACCTCAAAACAAAAAGTTTTCATAATACCTGTGATAGGCTACCCAATAAACTGACCTGTATCATTTGTGATACTAAAAAATATGCATATTAAAAAGAAGATATTTGTAACATTTGTTGTTAACATCCACATATCGTGTGTCATGAAGATTCATTGTTGAAATTAGCTGACTCATCCACTTTTATTGAACCTCTGTCAGTGGATCCCAGACGACTATGAGACAGAAGTCGATGGTACAAATTTGTCTGTTTGAATAAACTGAACTTATTGTCCCGTTGCAGGCTCAATGAGTTTGCTAACTGACATTTAACAAAACTCGCAGGCTTGGGGAGCTTTTTCACTCTTCAGTGACTTAATTAAATGAACTGATGTTCAATCCTGAGAATAAAATGTCAGGGGGAGGAAACAGACACAGCTTGGGCAGCTCCTGTGGCAGACTACTGCTGTAATGTTCCCAGTTTGCTAGCATATTAGCTGTTAGCTCTCCAACAACAGTTGTTCAAGGACTTCTAGGACCCTCTCTTGTGAGGACACCTTGATAAATTCAGCTGTGCCACCTTCTGATGCGACTTCTGTTGGCCCGGCACATAATGATGCCACACCCAAACCTCACTCCCATCTCCTCACCAGCTTAACACCCCAGCCACCAAACCTCACCCCTCCAATAAACCCATCTGTCTAATGGGAGAGGATGGGTGACTGCACAGGTTTTGGCATTGACCGCTGACACAGAGCCAAAACAATCAAATTCATTAAGTGAAGCGTGTCTGTGCTGCTCTTCCTCACTCAGTTTTCTCTCCATGTCTCATGTCTACCCCGTCCTTTCCTTTCCTCTACCTCCTCGCAGCTTTCTCTTTCAACTGAATCAGATCTTCCTCTACAAATCTAGCGTATCATCATCCGAACAGCCGGGATTTGCTCATCGTTTCTCTTCACTAATCCCCTGACATCTGTTCAAACTCAGGCCACCGTCACGGCCACTGAGGATATCCTCGCATCTAACATCTGATGATGACGAGCAGGAGGTGGTCACGTATAATGTCGGCCCAAAAGAGCATACAGTATATCTTTCACAATATGCCCAAGGTTTAAAAAAAAAATCATGTCACAAAACATTTACAAAAGAAACACGTTACTGTAGCAGTGGTGGCAGGGGGGAATTTTTGGTTTTTGTTTCGTGTCCGTCCCTGTTGGTCTTAGCTATCTTATCACGATTAAAGGGCTGTGCTTGTTAGTTTTTGTTTTGTTTTGTTATCTAGATTAAAATATTCCATGTCCCATTTTATCTAGCTGTGGTGATCCTCCACTCCTGAATGAATGCAGAGGAAACACTGCAGTATGCCTGCAACTAAGATTATTTTCATTATCAATTAATCTGCCGATTATTTTCACGATTACTTGTCTCTATAAGGTGACAATATACTGCGAAAAATGCTCATAACAACTTCCCAGAGCTTAATGTGACATATTCAAATGTCTCCTCTTGTCCTGCCAGCAGTCCAAAACCCAAAACCTTCCATTTACTCACACAAACAACAAAGAAGAGCAGCAAATGCAACTTTCTATTTCCACTCCACTACATTAATGTAATAACTTTACTAGTTACTTTGCAGATTCAACTTATTCAGTGTTGATAGACAATCGCCTGTGACATTTAACCAGATAATGTTATGGACTCTGGATATTCAGAATAATGCTGAATATCAGGCCCGATAAACGATCCGTCCTTAGTAGCCTTGAAGCAGCAGTTATTTTCAAAGTTCAGGTAGACCACTGCACCAAGCTCGTGATGTTTATTGGGTTGCCTCGTTAACAGACGAGTTATCTTGGTCTTAAACCCACAAAGACATCCACGTGTCTTCAGCAGACTCGGACTGCATTTATTTGGATTTTTCCTCCACCTCAGGGAACCAAGGCTTGTTTTGCATCACTGGCTCAGCCTTATCGCAAGAGATCTCTTTAACAAAAAATCATCCTCCTTTCTGCAAATTTCCTCCACGCCTGTTTCATCCCTCATCCAAATCATGTGCATCCCAATCTCGAACTCGATCTGCCTTACTGTCTCTCAAATTCGACTCCCTCCCTCCCTCCTCTCTTTCTCAGCAGACATCAGCTAACCTGCAGACACACACTGTGGTGCTGCAGGCTGAGCGGCTGCTGCCTTCAATCAGCTCCTGCAGTTGATGAGAAGGCACTGAGTCATCCACTTTCAGAGACTTTAATGCTCCATCCCAATACAAAACTAGGAGATTTAGAGTCAATCATCTGACTCTCATACTGACAGAATAACCACCGAGGACTAAATCCTCAGATTAGAAAAAGGGACTCCCTTAAAATATAGTATATGTTATAAAATAATACCACTTTCACAAACTGGATTTAAGGAAAGTCTTCAAATGTTTGTGGCTTTTTAAACATTCCAGTGCTACAAAAATGCAAATGAAAACAGAAGAATTTCATACTGTGAGGTGCAAACACAAAAAACAAACACACATAGCCTTATTTCCATCTGCAGCCTTGAGTCGAGAGGTGAAGTGGAATAAAAAGTAAGCCCGATGCATTTTTCATTACATAAAAAAAAAAAACCTCCTGCTCAAGATTTAAGCTCGGATACGGCAGGCAGCCTCGCTCCGTCCCACCGGAGTCAGCACTTAAAAACGTGCGTCTTTGAAGCGATGTGCACTCAGGCAATCACTCTGAAAACTTTCTTGCCTCGTCACCCTGACCCACTTCCCCGGCTACAGCTCAGGTCATCGGTAAGTGCATCTCTTTATGTCTTTCTGGAACACCTGACGTAGCTTCACCAGAGAAATTCAGGGACGCCGCTGCCTTACAGAAAGGTCACAAGTTTGAGTCGTGAAATTTTTAGTGTGTCGCCCAAAGTGTCCTTGAGCAGAAGAATCCTGCTAACAAACTCTCTAAGGGCTCGATAGCTTCCAATAGCTGCAACAGCGTCGGCTGGTAATGTTTTCAGCTTGTGAGTCTGTGTGTGCCGTGTTACTGGAGACACCTACTGCAGCAGGAACTACCACAGAAACAACTAAGAGTATTTTGCCAGGTGTTACATGTCAGTCTGTAGACCTTACAGGTGTGTAGTTGAGATCAAAATAAAGGCCGAGTTTAAAAATAGCTGTGGTGTGAGCAAAGACAGCAGAACCAGGGAGGTAGGAAGTTGGGAAGGAGCCATTTCCAGGTGTGTCGTTAAGAATGAAAATAAAGGCGATTTCAAAGACGGGTGTGGTGTATAGTAGTGGTATGAGTCAGAACATTAACATGTTGACAGGCTAGTTCATTTATTGTTGATCATGACAAAGAAAAAAAAAAGAAAATTTACATTTAAGAAGCTCGAAACAGCAGATTTCAGCCATTTCTGCTTGAAAAAGTACTTGTAATAAGTAATAAATGGATTATCAAACTGTACATTATTATTTGACAAATTGTTTTTTTGACCTGTCCCTGAATCTGAATTAAAAATGAAAGAAACAAATTGTTGGCTCTTGTCATAACTGGTTCTCTCTTTTTTATTCTTGTAATGATGAATAAAAAACTTTTTGGTCCACTCTATTTCATAGCCTAATGTGCCATCATCTCCCTCCCTTGCTTCATTTATTTGCATATTTCACTTATGGGCTCCTGAATCATTCATGGGTCATATTAATATTCAGTGGTCTAAGACATCACTTGGACATCAAATGTGAGGATGCTGTGGTGACTTTTCGGATGATTCAAGACAAAAGCCTCCTTTGTTACTCACAGTTCGTCAAATCAAGAGGAGCTGAAGCACACTACACGTCATATATAATGTTTTTTTTTATGTACTACTTAAAAGTACTTTCAAAAGGCCATCAATTCAATTAAAAAGTTTCATTTTGTTTTAAATTTGCTACTTTCAGCACTTTTTTTAAGGCCCAAATAGAACTGAATGGGAAACCCTCGCTGTACTTCTGCATAATGACTGAATCATGAATCGTTAGCTGCCAGCGGGATGCCTGATATGCAAATGTAGATTATCCAACACTCGTAGCGCTAAAAGTCTGTATTTTATCGTCTATCTGGAGTCAAGGTCAAAGCAAATCGTTTGTCTCCACCCGCACCTGCCGCCGCTCCCTGGGCGCTGCCTGCTGCTTATCTGCAACCGCAAATAATGTGTTTCTTATCAGACTGAGTGGGAGAGCAATGGAGGGAGCAGAGAGGGACAGAGGAGGGAACAAAACAGTGAGTCAAGCTAAATATTGTGTTCATAACAGGATGATGCGATGACTGTGATGTAACAAAAGTGAACTGAGATCAAGAAAGGAAGAATGGGAAAAGGTGAGAAAGATCCAGGGAAGTAAAGGAAGAGCAAATTTACAAAATTAACATGGAAGGGGAAAATGAGTTACAAAATAAAAAGGGAGGAAGGAGGAGTTTCAAGATGGAGAGGAAAAGAACCAAAGGAAAGATTGATGAAAGAAATGCCGATGAATGAAACAGAAGGTAAATAGGGGAAGAGCGAAATTAAGAAAGAAAATGCATCGAGTGTACCAAGAAAGAAAGAAGCAAGGGTGGAATGAAGGAATCAAGGAAAGGAATAAATCAGTGGAGAAAGGGAAAGGAGCCAATAAGCATCAGAAAACAAGCCAAAACAAAGAAATAAAGGGCTGATTTTGCAGTCACATCCCTCCTAAACAGATTCAGCAGTCAATAACAAATAAAAATACAATTAAAACGGCAATTACATAAATCAAACCTCTGCAGAAATCGAGCTATGAGCCAGTGTTGTTAACAGAGTCCAACACTGCACAAACACAGTGACAAAGAGACCCAGTGTGTCTTTAATCCGAGATATTTTTAGCAGGAAAATCATTAAAGCAAATGACTCCAAGGCGATTCCGTGTGCGTTCTGCCTAATTGTGTCAGGGGCCATTTACAAGATTCTCAAAAGCTGATTAGAAAACGTTAGACACCCACAATGAGACGAAAAAAAACATTAACAGCCTCCGACAAGCAACTGTTTTTACTCGACTTCAGCTTTTTCTATTTTGGTTCCAAAAGCCTTCTTCACCATCTGTTCAGGAAAACAAACTGTGTATCATAGTATACTAGAAGGATTCCTACAGCGCGGCGGGGGAGATAAAGGATTGCACCATCTTGTTAAAGATCCGAATGCATTCAGGGGCCAGCGACTCATTTATAGAAATAGATTAGATATAAACGACAAAGCAAACTAGACAAGATGGACAGATACTAAACCACTGCGAAGAATTTTGGGGCCAATTGTTCATGATGAGCAAGATGGAGTCCACAATCCATCTGTTCTAAATGACACCTAAAACAACAACCCACCTTTATGGCGGCATGAAGTGCCTGCACGAATCGTACACGCTTACTGTTGCTATTAAGACTATTACACATCAAACTTGATATATCAAGAGTAGGGGCGCCACGATTTTTAAATTTAAATCGAAAATGGATTGAAATGAGCGTTCAGTTTTGACAATCGTGTTCAAACGCAGTCTACAGTATTTACATCTTGCGCAGCACATTTATTTTGTTTCACCATCACCCTAATAATGTTGTGCTAAACTGCACTGATCCCTGCTGTAAAACTTCATTTTACTTCCCCCTTCCACAGAAAAGGAATAGTGACAGATCAGCTTTGTTACTCCATCAATACAGGACATGGCAACAGGGTGGTTGTTTGCTAAAACAAGAGGGTTGGCTCCAGTCTTCCAGTATCTCAAACCACCAACCTGCTTGCTTCCCTTTTGCAACTGGATTATGATACCAAAAACATTTGCAGGTTTTGCATTTTTTGCTGCAATGTGCTCAGTATCTATGGCGAAACTGTAAAAGGCATTGCAGTGCTGAAATCATGATTTGATTCAATGAGTCAGTGGTTTGACGAGCAAAAACGGCAAACAAAGTTAAAGAAAGGACGTAAAGGTTAGCTGCTTTACTCTTTTATATCATAAATTGTATTTATTTGGGATTTGGACTATTGAAGATGTGGCCTTGGCCTTCTGATGAAGAAGGAAGAACAATAATCATAGGATTGATCAATTAATAAGCAATATTACAGTTGTAGCCCTACATATTGAACTTTGGGTTAGGCCAAAAAAATCTCACCCAGAACGTTCCTTCCCCTACTTTCTATAAGCAAAGCCTCGGCTTTAAATGCTTAAGTGGTAGTGAAGCATTGAATTACTGCAGAGATCTGATAAAAGCTCCACTGCAGTCTGTAGCCATCAGAGAGAGGGAAAGACAAAGAAGAAATCTGAGTATGGAGGCCGACACAGAGAGACGAGTGATGGAAAAATTTGAGAGCAGAACAAGGCCGGCTTACCAAAACTGACGTTTATCTTTTTCTCTGTTGATATAAAGCATAACAAAACACTAAATCTGCTCTTGGAGGCATTTGGAGAGCAAGCATAGAGAAGTAGACCAGATGGAAAATGTTTATGTAGGCCAGTTGATTCAGCTATGGCGAGGTTATCAAAGCTGGCTGTGCTTTCAAAGTCAGTGGTTTCAAACATCAGACCTGCTGAGAACACCTCACACAAAAACCAGCAAAGTGACCTTGAACAAGATGCTTCAACAAAAAATACATGCCAGGGCAGAGACATTAACAGATTGTGTAAATTGACAGTGTGAAAAAGGGTACAAAAGCACATTATTACTGTTGTGGTTATCCATACAGAATATCCAATACTTTCTTTGTCAAATATGTCTCAGTGAATCATTATCTCAGTCAGCAGCCGTCAGACTATGAACAGATAATTGGCTCCGCTTAATAGATTCTTGATCTGTGGCCCAGAGAAAATTGGACAGAGGAAACAGACAAGTGCATATTGAATTAATGTGAGGACTAGACATGTTGTTGAGCTCCAAGTCCCAGATTTCTCTTTGCAAGCACAGATTTAACACATTCATCCTTCATCTGGCTGCACAAGCAAAACTGAAAAATATCACGATCTAGTAAGGTTAGTTTGAGAGGCAGCTCCATCGGTTTGAAGGCTTATCTGACACCAAAACAATCTACTGTGGGTTATAAAACTACTCCAAAAATATACCACAATGGCATGCATCTTTTGTTGGGACAATCACAAGGTAACAGTAGAAATACGCATCTGAAATATCGCATTGCATTGTGGCAACAGTTGAGTCAGATTACATTTTCTTTTGTACCTCTGAGGTACCCCGAGGGATACACTGGTATCGACTGTACACACTCAGTCACCTCCAAATCCAATTGCGCCAAACCTCGACTCCACAGTCACCCCAGACTTTCCATCTTATCATGAGGGGATATGAGAAATAAAACTTATCCTTACCTGCCCTACCGATCCCAAGTATTATCTTTACCATTTAAATTGTTTCACAATTTGGATTTCAAAGCAGAGGTGAAGTTTAAACTTTCATAGAGACTAAAGCCAGACACCCTGAGGAAAAGTAGAGCGTAAGACCTATAATCTAATAACCCTCCAACGATTGCGGGTTCTCTTTGAACCTGACCCCGGCCTGGCCGATCCTGCTAAAAGATGGATTTTTGCCATTGCATATACATATCACGTTGCAATACAGCAGAGCTGAACACCCAATCCTTTTAATATGAAACCAAAGCTTTTTAATAGCTAAAAAAAAAATTACATTTTCTGCTTCACCAGCATCCATTTTGACAATTAAACGAGACCCCTACTGATCAAGAACAACAACAATTAGGGAATCGGGAGGATTGGACCCGACCCGAACTCGTCGTCGAGATCATCTTCAGAACAGCATCTTTAAAGACGTTCTTAAGGACCCTTTAACATGAAAGATGATTCACACAACAGGATACTTTCCCTGTGTTGTTCATTCAAGTTACATGACATTCTCTCTAACTTAGCAAACATAGCAAAAGTGGGTCACCTGGATGAGGAGAGGAGCTCAAATCTTCCCTTAAACTTTAACTTATCATTTTTGTCAGACCGATTTCAAGCTAATTTAGTCTGTCTGGTCATGCAGAAAAGATTGGTGCAGCATAACTGTCAGCCAAGTCAGAACTGTGTTCATAAAAAACTTATCCAAATCGTATCCCTCACAGAGTAAAAGAGTGATGGTGGGTAAAATTGTTCTGCCTCCCTGGAGGAAAACACGAACCCTGCCTCAATCTTCTGCATTTTCTAATTTTCTTCCCTCTCACATTTGTCTGTGTTCTTTTTTGCTTGAACACCTCAGTCTATTTCTGCACTTCCCTACAATGTATGAGACTTCTCGAGAAAGTGGAAAAAATGTCTGTAATGAATACAGTATTTCTGCTCTCTGAGCAGCGTAACCAACTCTGTTGGATTTGCAGCATATTTTACGGTTGATCTAAAGTTGTTCCAGATACATTATTAGGAAGTGAAAGTAAGTGTCGAGAGGAAAAATAAAAATCAGGCCAGCAGGTGAACTGACAGGTAGAAGGAACAAGAACGATCACATGCTGTACATCCTCATCTCAGTTCCCCATCAGATCATCGCAAATCGAGATGCTCACACCTGCATAAGAGACAAACCTTTTTTTTAATACTTTTTCAAACACTTTAGTCACCCTAACTCTATTTTTGTCTTCATTTGCAAGTGCAAAAAGCAAAAGCGATTCAAGCAGCATGTTTTGCACGAAAGGTTTGGCATAAATGGAGAAGCAATGACTTAATGGATTATCTGATGACCTCATGGGTTTATCTGATATCATCATGTTGATGCTGTTCTTAGAAAAACATAATTTAATTTGTTCATGGGCCATCATTGAAACTAACCAATTGGGTCATACAGTAGCTTTGTGGCTTGTGCTGGCGTTTTTCCTGGAACATCGTAATTCAACTTAGGAAACAGCAACAAAGTGCGCCTCTAGAGCAAGCCATCTTGGCTGAATGGGTCAAGTATACAACTCTCATCCTTACAGGCCGATGTTTCTATCCCATTTGAAATGTATTGTTATACTGTTCATTTATACTTTTTACAAAAAGTTCATATTATGTCCCGTTCTTCTGGTCAATTTGGTTAGGCTAAGGTAACAAAACTGCTTGGTAAGGTTGTGCATATTTGTCCAGACTTTTTTTCCCAAGACGCAAAGATTTGACATCACAAAGACACGATTAGTCAGATCCAATGACGGTCCTGGACCAACATTAATAATGATGATCCCGAAACAACACCAATACGGCCATATCAGATTGTGGGGACCTCATGGCCTCAACAAAAACAGTTCATGTGAATAAGGCTGGTGGTTCAATTGCCCATGGGAACCCCAGATGTTAAAGCTACATTTAGCTATATTTTAGGTTTTGTGACAAATCTCAGATTAAATACAAAAGACATGTAGGAACAGGTCAAACAAAACCAAAGTATATGTCAAGCTTTACGAGTTTGACTGTCATTGATTTTATATTTTTGGCCACAAATGTGCTCAATCTCTACTTTAACATTTCCATGTGATCCTTACTAAGAATAATAGTAACAGTGGCAATGGAGAACTTGGGTTAAAAAAGGACATAAAGCTAAAATAGGGGAAGTCCAACTGCAGTGTCACTTCACAGAAAATGCTTTCAGCATTGCCTGTTTCTCCGTACACCGCAGAGAAATAACCCCTCAAATTCACAGAAATTACATATCTCCTCATGAAAACCTGAACACTCTTGATAGCCGTCCTACACGAGCTCCATCAGAAGGTGGGGAGGCAAAAAGACTCTACAATGAAGCCTTTTAGAGCTTCAGTCGATCCCTGCACTTCCTGGGCTCTTACAGCTGTGTGGGCTCTTATCGAGATGTGCAGGTGGCTGCTTCCCCCTTTATTTACAACGCATACACACTAACACACAGACACACACACAGAGCTGAGGCTGGGTTGAAAAGGGAACTGAGATGTGGTCTGAAATGTGTGTGTAGTTCCCTCACCAATTTAAGCTGTATCCGGTTTCTGCATTTTACTTATCAACTCGACTTTGAGTGATTTGAGTTGGTGCATAAAAATTATACTGTCTCTTCAGCATGCAACTTGTAAAAGCTGGGAAAACAACAAACAGGAAGGCAGTTAACGAGATGTAATTTTACAGTGGTGAAGGTTAAACCACACAAAACAGGAAAATCCTTCTGTAATTTGACAATGTAACTTACTTCATTCTCATCTATTCATTTTTATCAACCAACCCGTCCTCATAATCCATTTCTACAGAGGTAAAACTAGTGACACTTCACTTTCTTGCTGCTTTATTCATCTATCCATCCATCACATCTTCTACCAAATAATCAGGTCTTTCTGAGTCAATGTTTTTAGACTCGAGACTCTGACTCTGGTAAAGTCACAAAAAATTACAGCTTGTCTTCTTTGAGACTTATCATGATATGAAAGCAAAAACAATCAAGAGAAGACTTGGTCTCAGCTATGTAATAAGAAATAGTAATAAAAATAAAGTAACACTAGTAAAGAAAAATGTCCTTGCAATTGGCTGATCTCCATGGGAAATAAACGTTGGACTCCATCATAAAAGGAACCTAGGAAAATGTCCTTGAGTCCAACATGTATAAACAAATTGTTTAATAGATGGACCACCAACACCTGCAACGGCAAGATGATCCATCAATTCACAAGCAGCTGTGGTACAAATTAGCTGAATGTTAATGAATTTGTTTATCTGCCTCAAAGAAGTAATTGCCCCATTTCCACCTCCACCACCAATAATTTCGGGGCCTACTGGCCGGTGAATGAATGGAAAATAATAATTTCTCATTGTCATTTAATGGAATATTTTTAATACAACCTGCTGATTTCATAAAACATTTTATTTATCCTGCAGAGATAATGACCTCAGATCAGAGCTGATACTGAGAACCCTTGGATCCATTCAGATCCATGCAGGTATTGGACACACAGAGCCAAGATCTTTGGCAGTAAAACAAAACCTGATTAGAGTGAGTATAATTTGGACCTGATGCAACTCAGGTCCCTAGTCATTTCTTGGTTCTTCAGAACCAAGTGGATCTGGGGCTCTATATAACACCTGACTTGAACATGTCCAAAAAGACTTAAAAACTGTTTCCCTTTCCCTCCAAGCACTGTTGACTGACCTGTCTGGCCAACCTGCGGGCCTCCCAGTAAGGCTTGGACTCCTCCACAGCCTTGCCGATCTTCTTCACCAGTTCGTCCAGCTTCACCGTGGCCTCAACCAGAACCGAGCGGAACTTCTGCCTCGCATCCTGAAAGAGAGAGAGAAAAAGAAAAGCTTGTTTGAGGTCCTCTGCAAAAACCCCAATTATTGAAAAATGTTTAATTGATTTAAAAACGAAGCAGTTATGTATCCTGTTCCATATAACAAAACAATCAACTCTAAGCAGACAGCATTTGATTTTACTGTCAGCTACAACAGAGCTCAGTGTTGGATTAAATCAGATCTCCTGCTGCATGCTAAAAATGTTTCTTGTTTAACTGATTTTGCCTTCTGCTTCTGAATGAACACATGCAACATCTCTTGACAGCTTGTTGTGGCTTTTGGCCCTTAACCTTCATCTTAGCAGCTGCTTGCAATAGGCAAGGAAATTAAATTGCTCCATTGGTGCCCCCAAAGTCACAACAAGTAAAAACTCGAATATCCCCAGTCCCAAGATAAAACCGCAAAAAAGTAGGTCTAAAATAAAAAGGATAAGAAACATCAACTCCCAACCATTAAACTCAATCTGATCTGGGCAAAAGCATTCACATCATGTGCCAGATAAAGCTGACACAGTTTTTCTGAGAACAAGAGTGTCCAAATAAACACAGATCCATGGCAATCTGTTGACAGAGGCCTGTGAAAAACTATTATCCGATATAATTCTGTTAGCAAGCTGTTCCATCTTAGAGAGATTTGTTTGTTCATTCAGACTAGTCAAGGGGAATTTCTCAGGCTGTTTATCATTCGGCTCTGGAATACCAAAATCAATTTCTAATTGGTGTGAAGGACACAGAACTTTCAAAGAACAAGAACAAAAAAGAGAAAAACAAGTCAGAAACTTCATGGATCCCTGCAGGGAAATTCTCTCTTTTGCCAGGGTCAGTTACACAAGTGACGTCAGGAGCGAAGATGTTTTGGTGGCACTGGGCTCGATCCAACATCCTGTGTCTGCAAATTTGTTCCTTTGACCACGAAAGGTTGCATTTGACGCAATTATCCAGCAGAGGAAATACTATTAAAACTCAAATGGTAAGACAGAGGAACCCATTAAAACAAGGTTTAGATTTATGGAGTCTAAGAAGACTCTCAGGCCACTGTTGCTGGCTATCTAGAAATACTACGTCAATGACAACTGAATTTGCCATTTTAGATGCTCATATGTTCCTCGTTCAAGAGGCTTCTTCAGTACTTGACACTGGTGAGGAGTTCTAGACATGTTAATCTCTTGGGTCATAAGTTTCAGGAGATACTTGTTGACATGTCGGAACAGGAGGTCAAATTCCTCCCCACCCATAAAACCTCTGACCTTGTGGCTTGAAAGATTATCAAAACCAAGCTCAGTTTTCTGCTATGGCCCACTTCAAAAGGAGCTGCAACGGTGAGTTGATGAATCGATAAGTCAATCGGAAGAAAGTTAGGGTTAGGGTTATTTTTCAAGCAAAATTGTCAAACATTTGCTGGGATCAGCTTGTTAAATGTGAGGATTTGCTGATTTATTTGGTCATTTATGACAGTAACTGAAGAGTCTTTGGGTTTTGGACTGTTTGGACTGCTAATTTTTAACACTTGTGCCAGTTCCAGTCCTCTGAATCAGTGCCCAATCCCAGATATGTTTCAGTGTTTTGAGCAGTCAGTAAGAGGACCCAATAATGGGTTACCTAGTTATGGGTTTCTGTTTGTTCTGTGTATATGCTGTGTTTGTATATACTTTTGATTATTTTTTGGTATTGTGTATGCTCTGTGCTTGGTATTTGTGATTTCTTTTACATTATTTTTACTCCGATTGTTGCTGCCATAAAAGGACTTTGTAACCTGGGTTTAGAAAGGTGCTATATGAATAGGAATATTTACCTTTACTTATTACTAATGTTCCAACATAACTACCTGACTAGCTACATCATTAAAAAAAAAGAAAAATGGTGAAAAGCATGGATAAGATCAAAGCAGCCGTAGTTTAATGTAATCACATGCCTGTGTCACAAGTCTGGAGTTTTCTTTGACTCTTGAAACGTGTCAAATTGAGTGAGAGAAACTCTCATGTGGCAAATTTGGTGACGTCAATGTCGCCTTGCACACAGAGTGTACAACTGCTGAATACCATATTGGTTTTCATTGCCTTTCTAATGTTATTGTTTGTTGATGAGCACTTGTATTATTCTTGTAATGAATAAATACATTGTACAACTTGTCTGCTCTGTCTGTTTCCATCCAAGACAAAGTTCCTTTCCTACTAAACTGCTATGCCGAATTCCCCTTAACTAAATAAGAACAATAGTACTGTTGTTAAGATATCAGACAATAACTTCTCACAACTTCAACCCCCTTTGGTCATTATTAAGAAGTAATACATACATTTTTAATTATGACGAAAGTTCTGCAAGTTTGTTGTTTGGCAACATGTAATCTTTTTTCTAAAAGCCACAATGTCACACATAAATGAAACTTCCCCAAACATGATGTGTGAGAATAAAGAGAAACAACTTGTGTGCTGCAGTATTTCACATTCATCCAGAGTTGTTTGTTCATAGCTCCATGTTTATTAGATATTCTATTGACATTCATTGTGACTGAGAGACAGCTGTTCTCAGACTGTGAAAAACAACCTTTTGGTGAACTTTAAAACTCAGAACAGAGTAACCCTCTGAGGCCAGCGACTGGGGATCTCATTATAACTGAGACTTGAGACTTGATATATATAAAGGAAACTGCAGTTGGAGAAGGTGTATAATATTTTCTTGAGGGTCAAAACAATGTGGTCACAAATCAGTAAGTAAATATGATTTACTGCAACTTGTAATCGATGCTTGTTGACCATTAGTCATTACTGTTACTATCGTAAACTGCGTATGCTGAAGGGTCCACTGGGTGAAGATCAGATTATTGTCAGTTGTTTACACAAATGTTTGCACCGTCAGGCATTGGGCAATCCACTTTGAAATGGTTCAAAGGCTGAATTCAATCACAATTGCTCAAAAGCAATCTTCACAGTTAATTTGTTGAGCGGCCTAAAAAAGGAAGCTCATGACACTCGATGCCAAAGTCCCAGAAGAAAAAACTCAATCTAATTTATCCCACAGGAGACCTCCACCAAGGCCCACTTAAAGAAATCTTGTTAGTGTTTCATCAAAGTAACAACAGGCTGCAAATTAGAGGCTCTCAAACCAAAAAAAAACCTAAAGATAGCTGGATTTCACCATCAGCTACATCAACAACATTGATTTGCCTCTGTTTAAACACAAGATCCTGTGTCTCACTACAAAGAAAAGTATTCTAGGAGTAACTGTGCAACCTTACAGGTCCTTTTATTTGAGACCTAACCGAACACCGTCCTTTGTGATGAATTTACCCAGAAGCCCTGAGGCTGCAGCAGTCTGAGGTGTTAGATCGATGCAGACAGCTGGAGCCATCGTCACTGTACAGTTTGATTTCAGTGATGTCTGAAGTTTGTGATCTCTACTTTGATCGTATCCTGCCCTCCAGACTCAGACACCAGTCCGTCCTTTCTTTTCTTCACCAATTAAAATTTTAGTCCATGGCTGATCTGTTAAACTGATGTTTCCATCCTTCATCTGACTTTTTTTTATCTCCATCACTTCTTCAGAGAGACCCTTTGTTCCACCCGTTCATCTTCAAGCATGACCTCCATTTCAACACCAACTGACGCATTAATACTGCATCGACAAAGTAATTTGTTCATTGACCACAGTGATGCGATGTCAATGCATTTCGACCGCCTTAGTTCAGTCGAGCCTAAAATGTCTCAACAGCTATTAGAGACATTATCATTAAAGTTTTGTAGCATACAGAAGTAAATACTCATGATGCTATTTAACAAATGTCAGCATACTAACACCCTAAACTAAGATGGTGAACATGGCAAACATTCCTACTAAACATCAGTGTGTTATCACTGTCATTGCGAGCCTGTTGGCTAGCATTAGCATTTAGCTTAATGGACGTTGTTGAAAAGTATACAGTAGCCTCTCAGAGCTGTGTTGTTGTTTTGTCTGACAGATAAAATCCAAAGGCGTTCATTTACAGTGAAATAATCCTCACATTTTAGAAGCTTGACCAAGTGAATGTTTTGCATTTGGCTTGATGTACGAGTCAAATGATTAAGCAATCCTCAAAATGACTGCTGACTAGTTTCCTGCTGATTGTCTAATAGATTAATCAGCTAAACACAAGCACTAACTTACAGACACGAAGGAGGAAACTAGACAAATTACAGTACAGTTGTTTTGGCTCTGGAGTCCTGCACACTATGGGGGTTAATGTGCTGACTTTCAGCTTTAAAAGGAAGGAAGGAATCACAACCCTTTTTAACCTTCGTGACAGGCACACGGTTCCCACTCAGTTTGTTGTATCTGGATGACAACACCCTTAAATTCAAGCTGAAAGTCAGCAGTTTAACATCAGTGTCATTGTTTCATTTGGACTCTAACAGGACTGTCCAAATACTGAGACTTCTCGCTATGTAACACATGAAATGTGACAAAGATTATGAAGCGACACAACCAACAATTATGAGAAAGAAAGCTTTTAACTGAGTCATAAACACACATCCTCGTCCTCTTCTCCCCTCTGTCCTCTCCTCTGTATCTCAGTGAGGTTGATGCAGACTGCAGTGCAGAGTCTCCGACCTCCCACTCAGGACTCGAACGCTCACATTGTGACGCAGTTCACCTTGTCAAGTCACGTATGTGCCCTGAGGCGTCATGTTTGGAACTTCTGCTATATTAAACTGAGTTTACTGCTACGACGGTGCATTAGGACACCACAGTCCTCTCATCAGCAGCATGAACGCTTTAAAGCAAAAGCCTCTTTAGGTCACACGATATGATGAGCTCACGCTAATGCTGCTGGGGCGATTTCAATCCCTGAACTACACTACAGGGAGCTCCGTCAAAACTCAAGCGGAAAATGGGAAATTTGGAGAGGATTAATCCTGGCTACCCTGCCAGCAAAGGATTTAAGCACTCTGTGTGTTTACGTGGGCAGCTGATGAATAAATAGAGACAGGGTTTAACAGAAATATCCACCTTAAAGGTCATGTGACAACAAGTATCTGTCCTCATTCAGTGTACAGTGTACCCAGGTGTTTTTCCTCTGCCAAAAATGAAAGTCAGATTATGGCACAAAGGAAGCGCATCTGCCATTGTCCAACCAAAAGAGTAAGAGGCATTGTTTTCCTCGGTTACTGACCCCAGGTAACGATGGAACAACCGGAATAACTGCGGAAACTCTACACTGCAAACAAACAAACAAGAAGGTGAAGAGGGAGAGTGACGGACGGGCATTCACTCGATGGAGAGCACTCTGGTGTGTCAAAGTCTGTTTCCCTTAGTAACAAAATATGACCTTTGCACAGCCAGGTGTTTTTCCTCTGCCTTTTCATTGGTAGCCATGTTGCTAACGCTGTCTTTGCAACAGCAGCACCAATGGTAACACCACGGGGAAACACTTGGAGGTGAAAAAGTAGAAAAGTTTTCCATTTCAGCTTTAAATAATTAATCGATTATCAAGATTGTTGCTGATGGAGTCTCATAACATATTATTCATATAAGTGAGTGAGGGCTGATGATCCAAAAGTGCTTTGTCAGTCAAGAAGTGAAGGACTACAACTAATGATTATTTTCATTGATGATAAACTGATGAGTTAAACAATTTGAGTAGCAAACGGTAAAAAATCCATCCCATTATAATTTCCCAGAGCTGCTGATGTTTTCAAATGTCTTGTTCTGTCAAACCAACAGTCTGAAATCCAAAAGAAATTCAGTGTTTTCATATTGAGGACCAAGACAACCAGAAAATTAACGTTCACATTGCAGAAGCTGGAACCAGTCTTTTTTTCTTTTTTTTTGCCATTTCTGCTTAAAAATGACGCAAACATTTAATCAAATTTTGCTCAGGTTGTTTTCTGTCCATAGACAAATCAATTCATTGTCTTATTATTTCAGCTCTAAACAACAAATCCTTCTTCAAGAGCATAACTAAGAATTTGTTCGGGGGCATATTTCTTGATGTTGCTGCTGTTAGACTGTGTGGCGTCTTTACACTCTATCTTGGATATATCTAGGATCTGCAGAGATAACTATCAACACAGAGAGATCCAGTTGGGGATGTTTGGTTTTCGTCTGTGTCGTGACTATTATTGAGCTTTTTTCCCTCCGACAGCGGACGGTCATAGTCCTGAACAGTGGACGTCTTTGTCAGACATGAAAACAACTTGACTTGATTTTGTCGTCAGTGGAGCCATAAAGAACGGGCAGAAACAAAAAACAGTCACGGTTTAACAATAGTGTCGAATACATCAGGCACATGGCCGGTTGCCTACAGGAGAGTTGATTATAGGTTCGACTGTCACAAAAGTAAACACAACATGAGAGATACAGATGGAGGAGACTCCGTACTCAAAACAAACCGAGGAATATTCGATTTTGTGGGAGAGTTATTTTCAGAAATCCGTAAACACCAGAAATAGCAGCAGCTAAAGCACCGTAGACGACTGGTGTCAGCTGTTTCACAGTGACAAACTGAAAGCCATGGCATAGACAAGATAATCCACCTGGAAGTTTGGTGTTCACACAATCATTCATCAACTGGATCCGTTTTGAATTAAGATAAGTGAACTGACTCGTTAGATGGCACCATCATGTACAATGTGAGGCTATGTGCATTTGAAAAAGGGGATATATCTTCTCTGTAGCCACACTATCCCGAGGGGCGAGGAACCTGAGCAAGAACTCAGCGTGTTTCCACCACAGGGACCAGCATCTAAATTAACTTCCATTGATATTATTTTACCCCACAGAAAGTCCCTGCTCGGGGGGGTACTTTCCAAGAGTACAGGAACTCTGGGACTTTCAGTGCTGAAGCATTTTATTTCAGAAGCAGACGCATCCGTTTCTTGATCATTGTGCTTTGACGCGTGAATTACGGAGTCACAGGAGAAAGCAAACGATTGATGGACCGAAACAAAGTCAAAGGTTGTACACTTGTGGGTGAAAAATGCCTTCTTTGGCGGTAAAGAAAAGACAAGAACGGGCTGAGGGAACCTTTTAGTTCTTTGAAAAATTGTTCCTGACAGTAAAAGTTTTGGGTGGAAGATGGAAGATCTGATCTGATCTCCCTGTGCAGACACAAACTAATGAACTCGTGTTCACTTCAACCTCTCAGCTGCCTCATTAACACCACGTACAACTCTCAGCATGACAAGACTCTGGACTTTCACCTCTATAAAGCTGCATATTGCCGACCTACATATACAGTATGTAAGTCATCAGACTTTACTGGGCTTTAATGGGATTCAAAGATCAGTTATGCAACTTAAACAACCTTGATGGCCCAAATAACTGTGTTGACCTTGCAGTGCATTACACTGGTCTCCATGAGAATCCATACCTTTATGAAAAAGTCATTTGGTGACACTCTGAACTTTGCGTGCTTCACTCTGAACACAGCTGCCAGTAAAATCCCTTTAAATACCCAAATTAGTTTATTGCATCACAACGTCTCAGTTTCTCTCACAAAAACTAGATACAGGCCGATTCCTTGAAGGTTTAAATTTGCTGACAGAGAACAAAATGTGAACTTTACAAACAGTTTGGACTGGACACGGCGCAAAGGTCCAGCTGTAATTCGGGAGAAAAACTGCTGCATCTGCACAGCGATGCCTTCACAACAACACGTAAACTGACAGGTTGATTTCACAGGCTGTCAGCGAGCAGAAGATGTGAAGTCTTATCTGCTGGCAGTGGTTACGTGATTTCAAGCTCTATCAGTCAAACGGATAAAAAATTGCCACACTGCTGGAACACACAGATAACCTGCATACACAGTCAATGCACATGGCTCCGTATGGGACTGACCTCCAGCTCCGTCTCACATCTGTTGATGTCGTCGGTGGACTGGTTGAGTTTCTCCAGCTCCCCCTGGAAGAGATGAAGCAACAAGATATGAAGCAACACAGAAGAGGAGGAGGAGAAAGAAATGTGATATAATATCTGGATGTAGAGGAGGAGGAATGAGCAACATCTGGACAGAATTAGAAGTAACACAGGACTCGATGGGATTTGAAAATATTCATTTTTAACTGTCTGAAGTTTACATCAGCCGAGAGTTCAACATCAAATATTACCTTAACTGTTAAATAAACTCTGACCTGTCGATCACCAGAGAAACATCTGAAGTACCAAACAGTGGACTAATCGTTTATTCATTGCAGAGCTGCGACAACGCTGTCAACTATTACATTAATCGCCAACCACATTGATAGTCGATTAATCGGGTTGAGGGATTTCTTAAGAAATAAAGACCAATTTCTTTGATTCCAGCTTCTTAAATGTGAATATTTTCTGGTTTCTTTCTGGTTGTGGACAAAACAAGACATTTGAGGACGTCATCTTGGGCTTCTGGAAACACTGATCAACATTTTTCACCATATTTCAGATGGTTTATAGACCGAACAACTAATTGATTGATCGAGAGAACGATTGGCAGATTCACTGACGATGGAAGTTATCCTTAGTAGCAGCCTCATTTTTCTTTTTCCCCCTCTGATAGCGATTCAGACGCTTCAACTTACCTGCAGATATCGATTTTTCTACTTCAGCACCGGCGCGCTAAAGTTAAAATCTGTACCTCACTGAGAGGAACTCACTGCATCATGTTTATGGACGGCAACATGAAGCCAGAAGTCGCGGCAGCACTAAATACTGACCTTTTGTAGCAGCAACACCATATTTTCATCAAATACCTGATCAGCTTGATGTGATCAGTATCGATCTTCATATCTATCAGATTCCCAAAATCGTTTCAGTGATTTCTCCAGGAAAAAAAACAACAAGAGCATATAAAGTTTGATTTTTCAAAAATCACCGTAAATTAAATATATTCACATTTAAGAAGCTGGAATCAGATAATTTCATTTCTTAAGAAATCACTCAAACCGACTAATTGATTATCAACGTGGTTGGTGATTGATTCGATAGTTGACAGCCAATCGATTAATCAGTATTAATGATTAGTCCATTGTTTGGCACTCGGTACTTGGTAAGAAGGCAGAATCAGATCCTTCTGACTCTTTTGTTCCCCTTAAAATAAATTACTCAGACTGATTAATCCAATATCAAAATAGTTGCTGATTGATTTAATAATTGACAACTAATCACAGCTCCAAATCTTTTATTTTGAAGGCTTTAAGATAAATAAAATACTCAGTTTCATCCGCTTCCTAGTCCTTTACATTCCTCACTGCCTTCTTCATAGTGTATGTACTTATATATTGTATATTATTTATCATTTTCATGCTTTTTACCTCATTTTCTTTGCACTTTGGACAAAGACTGTTAACTTTACTTTGAAAATCTTTGCATAAACACACATTTCTGACTCATACTGTGTGAATATTAAAATATATTCTACATTTATTTATGACTCACACTGCTGTCCAACATCCAAGCTGGAGATTTAAGCTCATTGCCAACACTTTCCATTGTTGTTTTAACAACATTAGCATGAACTGAAGTGGCTTTTAACACATTTGCATCAGTATCAGATCAGCCACTTCCTTCACATCACGTTCACCAACATCCAACTGAGTTATTTCAGATATAATATAATATTTAAGCTGAACAAAGATGTTGAAAAGTTTATAACATTTAAAGATTGAGTGTGTTTGGGGACAGGCGGCAGCATCATGCTAGGACTTTGTTCTCTGTTAGCTTACAGCGCTGTGTTGGCTGCACTACAATGAGCCCGGGTCGATGAAAAAAACCCACTAATCGATATCGGAATTGGATGTATTGGAAGATTAGTCACCTGGATTCTGGGGTCCACCTCCTCGTCTTCATATTCGGCCTCGTCGTCCGACCTGTGCTCCTTCTCGGGACGGTCCATACCGGAGGTGAAGGACAGATGTCAGAGCCGAACAAAGACGCGTTAACGTTACACCGGCGGACTCAGACACGCCAGTCTCATCCGTCTCACGTTAGATTCACCAGTCTTACTTATAGCACCAGCTTCGGTTCATTTGTTTTTTAAAAGGAGGGTTTTACGAAGACGAACATCCTGGTTTGTATCCACCGCGGTGGGACCGAGCAGCAGCAGCAGCAGCGGCGGCAGCAGCAGCAAAGTATCTCCCCGCTCAGCTCTCCCTCCACACTGAGCCCGATGCTGAAATGACCGGAGCTCTGCTCAGACCGGGAACGCCCCCTTCAGAGAGGCTGCGGAGTGTATGAGAGGTCATCAGTGCCCTGCAGCGTAGAGGTGACACACATGAGGAGGAGCTGGCTGTCATACAGGTTCATTTATTACACGTAAATTCATTCAAAACGTGACATACTTTTTCTCTTTATGTGTGATGAATGTTGAATATATGAAAGTTTGACTTTTTGAATTAAATTACACAAAAAAAATTAACTTTTCTATGAATTTTTTTGAGATGCACCTTAGTTTTCTTTTTTTTAAATGTTATTTAAACATTTTAATCATCTAAAAATGTATGTTTGATGCTTTAATAAGATAACAACACCCTCGCGAACATTCAGCTACATTACAGTGTGAATTATTACATTTTTAATGAATATACTTCACAATAAAAATGTTTCAACTGAATTCCCAATGTCCTAAACCCTGACACATAAAACCATCTCACTCTAAAATCACATGTTTTCTATTTCACCTCCTCTTCCTGCCCTTTGGACTCACTGACGGTCATGTTGTCCTGTGTATGTGTGTCAGCATGTACCGGGACACATCTGTGCACCGGGGGCAGAAAGATAAACTCCTCAACACTTTCTGTGCTTGGAAATAAATTCTTATCTCTGAGTAACTAACACATAAAATCTCATTAAGACGTGGGGAACACTGCCATAACTGTTCCTAGAATAACCAACACAACACAACAATGTTATTTTATTAAGTTATAAATCACACAGAGAAATAACGTCGCTGTACACAGTTCTGCTGCGCTTTAAAGAGACTGACAGCTTTATTTAATGTCGTGTCTGATTTGCTAAAGAGTTCCCCGTCAAAATTAGGCCCACATTGAGATCACTCTACCCTAATTCCTGATTTAAGCAGCTGTAAATTTTGTTAACACAGTTTCCCAGAATAATTTGCAGTTTAAGAAAAGCGTGTCTGTTTATAGATGAAAGAGTTTTCTCTCTCTGAACAGCAGGAACCCAGTGAACCCTGTTGTTTTTCCCATGTAAGTGTTATAAAACTGTGAAAATCATCAGTTTTTGTCAACAAATTCACTAACATCCAAGCTAAAATGTTATTCTGCGCCTGTTTTTTTTTTTGCAGTAAAAGGAAAATCTGATTATCAAACATCCCAGAGGAGTCTGTGGATTTAACTTGGCTCATAAAATTGATAAAAATGATGTTGACAGAGACATGCTGGAATTTGCGTCCTGCACTTTATTTGATGAACTCTGAGAACACAAGAGGTTTGAATATACCGGAGACCTCAGGACAGCCTTTTATCTGCTGTCAGATGGAACAAAAAACAGTCATATCACTTCTTAAAATATTCCAGATATGTAGAAGGATGCAGGCTCTCTGCAGAGACAGACACACACACTTTCTCTTCTCATACTCGAATCACCTATTGCATCTTTTGTTTTCATTCCTCCTGCTCAGCAGAGGAGAAAGTACTGAAGATTGAAAAGACGGCAGCCTGAGGTGACATTACAAACGTTGCATAACCAACACAACGAGCCCGCTCACCTCAAAGAGCAGCGCACACAGAAACTATCACGGTACTGAGGCACTGAGGAGGGAGGAGACAATCGGCCGAGGAAACAAACCTTAAGTGACTTTTCCAGCAGACCTGCAATCAGAGATTTCTACTGCGTTCCCCCGAAGGACACGTCAGGACGCAGGTGGAGCTTCTATTTTAGTAAGAAACGGAAAATTAAACATATTCATCACCATCAGGTCTTTTATAAGGAAGCAGGAAAGCTGCCTCTATTCAAGAGACACTTGTTTGCGTAACCCGAGCGCCCACATCTTCTGTCCTTCACACATGATAAACAGTGTGAACTGAAGTATTCACTAAACATAAATGGTTAAAGCTCCAGTGTGCAGGGTTCAGGAGGGTTTAGCAGCCCAGACTCCAGAGAAAAATGTCGGCTGTGTCATGTCATATCGTGGTCACATTACATCTCCAATAGCATCGGCACGAGTTACATTAGAAAGACACGGGCAGCGTTTGCTAATTGGGAAAACATTTATTCGTCAGGCCAAAGTCTGCAAAAACACGTGTGCTATCTGGGATGTATATGGGGACAGTAGAAGGCTTCCAAGCCAGTAACCACTGTTCGAGACAACGTTTCATCATCTGAAAGTTTGAAACCACTGGATATTTTTAACAAGATCTTGGGACATTTTGGAGTATTTGCCTTAACCTACCCGGACGATTTCAGAACGAAAAGTACGGCCCGTCATGAAACATAAAGTCAGCTTTCAGTGCAACTCCAGATGCTTGGGGTTAAATTCTTTACGTCTTTCCTCCTCTACTATCAAATTTGGCACCGTTCCCTCTCGAACCATCCAGGCATTTAGCTGACACTCTTATCCAGAGTAACTCACAACGACGGCCTCACGAGAGTGAGCTTAATTTGATTTAAACAGATGCGATCTGCTTCTCTCCTGCTGTGAATACAGCCACTGTCTGACTGCTACGTACCACACACAACACACTGTTAATACTCCACATTGAGTTACGTTCACTGTTTAGCCATTTAGCTGACTCTCATCCAGAGTTACTCACGATGAGGGCGAGAGCAGGAGCTTCATGTCTCAGATCAGTAACATTACGAGGAAGACATCAGTGCAAAGAGACTGATCAGAGGAGGAGACGGCGGAGAGAGACAACGGTACAGAGAGCAACGTTCAGAGGCAACGCTTTCTGTCAGTGTGCGTCCGTTATCAGGACAAAACCTCCTGTTTTCAGTGGATATCAGGAATCTGCTGACGTCGTCCTGTCCTGGCAGAGACCACATGAGGGCTGGAATGTTTAAAATATTTGGAAAATTGCATTTATGTGTCTTATTCTGCAGATAAATGTCACATCTCTCGTTGTTTTTTCTTTCTTTTTGAGTCGTTATCCAGTATTTTATTTCCAATCTAGGTGTCAGCCGCTTTAGGACACAGGTGACACTTTACAACAAGGATTCATTAATTAACATTAGTTAAGACAGTAATGTTACTGATGTTTTAAGTAAATTATTAACTAAAGGTGTTCATGTTTACTAAGGTGATAATTTATACATGATTTATTGGTATGAAGACTCTATTAGTATAAATAAAATTACTACAATATTAGTTAACTGTTAACTAACTGTTAGTTAATGCTTATTACTGCATTAACTAACAGTTAATGTCCCCTTATTGTAAAATGTTACCATGATAATATTACTTACTACACACTATAATAATACTTAATGAAATATAACCCAACAGATATAAGATCTTTGAGGCGGACACCAATATCGATTGAGGTTTGATGAAATAATATGAATCTACAAAGTAACTAGTTACTAAATTTGTCTGGCAGTTTTTAAAAAACGATGTCACCGAGTAGAAGTCGCCTGTTGAGCAGGGCTGCACGCCATAAGGTTCAAATCGGACCCCTGCTATAGAGGAAAATAGAAATACTAAAGTGAAGTAATAACTCTTAAGTTTGAGGTTGGTGTTTCTGCACAATGCTTCATATTCTGTTGTTGAAGTTTGAGATTGTGAGGTTCTTAATACTCGTGCTATCTAACCACATCTTTTATTCCTGCCCTTAAAGACATCGTCATTTTCACACTTGTATCCATCCCCCATTTACCTCAACTAAAACCAGCATGCATTTTCTGTGTCTGTGCCGTCTCCAGCTGACCACACCATTATTCAAAACAAACTAAATAATGTGCAACAGACGGCTTAAAGTGGAGCCCTGCATTGTTCCTGCAAATGGAAAAAAGCTTTCACGGGCAGGAATCTAAAACTGTTTCTCTCTGTCCCTAATTTTTATTCATATATTTAAAAATCAACATTCATGCAGGTCTATATTATGTTCCCAGCAGCCTACCCTATATGTATTTTCCATACGTCAATGTCAGTTTACTTTCAGAAGACGGATCCTCCTGTCTGGAGCAGCAATACATCACGCTGACAGTAAACTAATAGACACGCTCACGCTCACACACTGTGGTCAGGGTTGTGACCGAGGTTCGGGAGCAGCGAGAGGACACCGCCGTCCGTCTCCTCCTCTTTTTAAAAGGCTCTGACATATCCTGTTATTCAGATAAATCACCGGCAGCCCGAGGAGACACACAACATGCTGATGTGACTGTGGATATCCTTCAGGGTCCACAGGGCGGCGGTGGGCTTTCAGCAGGCGTTATTTGGGTTGCAGAATAATGTGACGTGTCAGCAAATCTGCACTTTCACCTTCAGAGTTAAGAAGAGGCCTTTTAGAAAAATGGGAAAATAAGAAATGTAAAGTTCCAACAGTTACTCTGGTGACTTGAGTTGCCTTTGAGCTGACGGAGATATTGTGGTCATGGCTCATAGAAACCGTCGTTCAGCGTTGGTGGGAGACGAGATGGGTTTGCGGCGTGCACCACAGATTCTGCATTATGAGCCTGTGTACTGTTCAGGATGTTACATAACAGCATGAAGGCAGAAGTTCATGAGGTAGACCTTGATTCAAGGCTGAGGCACCTGACCTTTCTGTCCCCTTCTCTCTGACTTCCTCTCTGCTTCCTGACGACAGGAAGAGGAACTGGGACGTGCCGTTCTGTCTCACGGACAGCAGCTCAACGAGACAGTTAGTCTTTTAGCTTCAGGAGCAACCTGTCCAAGGCAACGTTAGACCGAGCTCTGCTCTGCTGGCCCTGGAAGTATTGTCATCACCCCACAATGACGATGTTTGACAGGTAAAAGAGAGGATTTTAAGGCAGGTATAAATAGGTAGGACTTTGTTTTTGTAAGATATCTTTATTTGCTCATCCCAGGTCATCATCATCATCATCATCATCATCATTGTTCAGGTGTGGTCCTCATATTCTGACAGTTTCACAGAGGAGGTATTTATGTGACTAACACAATGTTTTAATGTTTTAACCAATTGGTTTAATGACATTATAGGACCAATCCAAACACTGTTAAAGGGTAACGCCACCATTTTTACACATCATCATGTTTACAGGTCCAGGGGAGTACTACTGCTTTTTTTAAAAAAAAGTAGTATATCGTCTCTCATAGCTCCAGAGGAGGCTGCATGTAATCTCAAACAATTGTCTCAAGTGATGTCACTACGTTGCATTGTGGGTAATGTAGGCCTGGACTTGGGTTGTGCCACTGGGCTAAAACCTTCAATCTCCTTTGAGAAACAGAGAAGCATTGTGTTTGAGTACATTTCATGGTCACAGCCAGCTTTATTGCCATGTCCAAACACAAGTTCAACAGGAAAATACAGAAGTGATACAAGACATATATAGTAAATTGAATGCTTGATGTTTGGCTTAAAGCTGCTGTAAGCATTGTCGCTGTTTTAGCTAACTTCCTGTCCATTTTGCAGTTAGCAATCCCCTCCATCTCCTCTACATCACCACATGAATGTGGAGCAGCGATCGCCAGACACAGCAGCAGACAGGAGGATCCTGCTCTCAGACAGGACCGCCTCTTTAAGGAGTTCTCTGTCCTGATTGGATAAAGTGGGCAGGGATACCTTTTCTCTTTAATTGCATGAACAGCAGGAGGAGAGACAAGTCTTTCTGACCAAATATAGAGCTATTTAATACTTGGTTTTATAAAAAACAACAATATATCACATACAGCAGCTTTAAGTAACTTGAAGCAATTCCAACGAGTTTAAATTCTTTCTTCATTATCGTCAAAAATGCATTTCATTAAGGTGGAGGGTTTAGAGACAAAACTGCTCTGTAGCTGCTCTCTGTACAGGACAAAAGTATCAAAATAACGCCCTCTAGTGGTCACCAGCAGTTAGTACAACTCATTATTTGCACAATTTCATGAATGGTGTATTAAAATAAAGCATTCATTAGAATCAACAATTACAGCAAACAAAAGCTACGTATATATGTACATATCGTATATATAGCATGTCTGTGTGTGATAGAGGGGGGAGAGAGAGGCTGATTACAGATGTGTTTGCTGTGTGAGGTCAGCTACAGATGTTGCGTCGTTCCATCTCACACATCCAAAAGCGCTCGTCTTGACAGCTGCCCAGGAACCAGTTGTTCCAGGATGACGAGCCCTTGTCAACGTATGCACACTCGTCCCAACATGGACCATAGTTGAAATAACGAGGCTGATTATTCCAGTTTCTACAAAACAAAACACAAAGACACTGTTTTAGTGGATTTGGTGAGGGTGGGACAGTGCAAGACAGTTCTGGGTTTGCCAGTAAAAACAACACCGACTCCAAAAGAGTTGGGACGCTGTGTAAAAGTTTTTGGATGACTCGGTTATATGCAGAGCACGATCAAACATTTTGCATTTGATTTGAATGTAATACCTTTTTGCATTACAAATCAGTATATAAGATTAACAATTTGAATAACTACTTCAAAAATGTGATTGAATTTCAGAATATCTTAGACATCACAAGAAGTCCATGAGTCCATGCTGTCGTTAAAGTAAAAGGGGGACATACCAAAGACATAACGTTTTACTTAAATTGTTAGGCTGATATTATCATTTGTAATGAAAACATTTTTTTTTACATTTGAAGCAAATGCAAAATAGAATTATTTTGACTAGTGGTCTCAGACTTTTTGACATTACATAAGTAATACAGCAAGCTAATATGCTGAAACAGTACATCAGTGTTAGTCAGGATCATTATGTTCACAAACATTCAAAAAGCCTTACGTGTAACACAGCTGGCTTCCATCCTCCGGTGTCCACGTCTTCATGCCGGTGAAGGGATCTCGTCGACTTCTCAAGCCCATCCACATTTCCAATCTGCATCCAAAAATACCGACGACTCCCTTCTGGGGAAGAAGTGAAATTGTAAAACTTCAACTATTGTGGTTAGTGAAGTGGCTGCAGTGTAGTACAGTATACTAGGTTCATATAAAACAGCTTAAAAATACCTCTTCCACTTGATTATTGAAAACTACCAAATGAGCTCCTCTCGTCTCACAGTCACGTTTGGCATGATCCCAGGTGTTTGTTGTCGGGGAAAGCAGGTAACAGGCGGACTTGTATGACCGCCATCCTGGGGGACAACACGGGGTGGTTCGTTCTGCTGAGGAACAAGCACAGGACAGGACGCATCAGGACAACATGGGACATTACAGAACGAGACAGAACGGGACAAGATGGGATGGGACGACACGGGTCAAGAACAAACAAACAAAACCGATCAGAAGAAAAATAAACCAGGACAGAACCAGAGAGAAGTTTAAGACAGTTCAAGATGTGGTCAAAGCAAACTTTTATGTTCATCCAGGACCATCAACACCATGTTGATCCTGGATAGATTTGCTCATTTTGATCCAGGACCATCATTGAAATGCCGACCCTGGACAGTTTTCTTATGTTGATCAAGGACCATCATGTCAACAGTGACCATGGACAGGTTGGTATATAACAATATTTAATAGATCTATAGGAAAGTTTGATTTATGTGCGACCATCTTGGGTTAGCTTCCATCTATTTTTGGAAAAGCTTTGTCTACATGTCATATCACCATAATGGTTCAAACTGAAAATCATTTTATTTGCTGATGATGTGATGATTTATATGATGATGTTTCTGGATCAACATTTAAAAAATGATCCAGGATCAACACGCGATGACAGTCACGGATCATTGAAGGTCATTCAAAGTTGCTATTTGTCCGTAAAACACTCCAAAACCGCTGTAAAATGTTGCTAATAAGTACTACGTATTATTAGCAATTAACACAAAACTGACTGACGTCCACTGTCCCTGCCTCAAAATATATGAATTTAAAAAAACTCACTCACCTATAATTTTCTGAAGCGCCTGTATCTGATTTTGTTGTTCGTTGATCTTCTCATTTAACATCCTATTGTCTTTGATGAGGTAGTCTCTCTCTCGATTCAGTTGATATCTCTCGCGAAGCAACTGATCTTTCACTCGATTCAGTTGGTATTTATCTTGATTCAGTTGATGTCTCTCTCGAAGCAACTGATCTTTCTCATGTTTCAGTCGATCTTTCTCTTGATTCAGTTGATCTTTCTCTCGATTCAGTTGATCTTTCTCTTGAAGCAACTGATCATTCTCATGTTTCAGTTGATCTCTCTCTCGATTCAGTTGATCTTTCTCTTGAAGCAACTGATCTTTCTCATGTTTCAGTTGATCTTTCTCTCGTTTCAGTTGATTTTTCTCTCGAAGCAACTGATCTTTCACTCGATTCAGTTGGTATTTATCTTTATTCAGTTGATGTCTCTCGCAAAGCAACTGATCTTTCTCATGTTTCAGTTGATCTTTCTCTCGATTCAGTTGATTTTTCTCTCGAAGCAACTGATCTTTCTCTCGAAGCAACTGATCATTCTCATGTTTCAGTCGATCTTTCTCTCGTTCCAGCTGATCTTTATCTCGTTTTAGTTGGTCTTTATCTTGAAGCAGTCGATTTCTCTCTAAAATCAGGTCTCTGATGTCACTATCTGACATCTTGGTGATATTGCTAGTCGAGTCATGGTCTGAACTGTTAGAACATTCAACTACATGGGAGGGAAACAGATAAGAAGAAGATTGTGGTTACCGAATCAGAAATACTTTATTGATTCCAGAGAGGGTAATTGGATTACATTACAGGTGCTCCTTTTAGAAACAGAAATATCCGGCATAGAGAAATTATAAGAAAAATATAAAATAGGGAATATATAATATAAAAAAGAGTTTTGGGGTTTGAGCACCACAAGCCGAGTGTCATCTGGTTCCATTATGTTCCATATATGTAACATGATAAAAAATATATACAGTATATTTACATCTTCTCTTGCTTTTTCTAATGGGTTTTCATTCGCTGGACAGAAGATTCACTTCCTGAAAACTGTAACGAAATTCAACCTGTGGTGTGATGTGGTGGGCTGATACTCACCGCCTTGTAGCTGAACTGAAACATTGAGGGCAGTCTGTATAATGCACAGCAGGCCAAAGCTGATTCCAACAAAAAGGAGAATTTTTGACCTCCCTACAGGAAGATAGAAATACATACATCCCATCATAATTATATTATTAACATTGGGAGAAATGCAGGTGTAATAATCACTTTTCTTTCATTTAGAGCGAATCCAGCTGTGTGTTTTTTCATCCATTAAAGCCCTTCGATTTTCAGTTACATTAAATATACAAATTTTGCATTTCTTTTGTTTATAACCAATTTTATTCATTTCATAAACAGAGATATATTTAGAAGAATAAGCTCGACTGGACTGAGGTTTTGCAGAAAAGACGACATCCTCAAAAATTAAGAGGAAGTGGCTGCATTTAAATGTTTCTATGAAAATTCCTGAAAATGTCACTGATGTTATATTAGCAATAAGTTAACAGCTCATATTTAAATATCTTCACTTTATTTTACTCTAGCAAATCTTTAAATTTTACAGCACACATTTAAAAGAAAACCACTAGTGCTATAGGACTGTTGTCACTATAGACAGAGTCGTCTATTACATATTTAAATCCAGGGTTTCTCTGGACAAGCTTCATGAAAATCACTAGAGAGACTGCCTTCTAACCAACATGTGACTTGTTGGACATGGAAAGACACAGTTAAAAATTGCAGGTGAACTTGTCTGAGGGGTGTTTTTGCTGCTGGTTACAGTCTCTCCACACTCATAATGACCTTTGCAAACCAAACCAAAACACTGAAAAGTAAAAAAAAAATGCAAAAAACATTCAGGTAAGAGTTTCTTACCTGAATGACAGTTTCCTCTCTGCTCCTCTCCGTTGCTCTGATCACCAGCTGGTGAATTGACGTATTGGTTTGTCTCCATTCTTCTCACAGTGAGAGTCTTGAAGCCTCAGTTGCCTTTTCTGTTATTCGTGTGCGGATGTATACGTTTAATCATTCCCTATTTATGCTATCTGATTATGAGGCAATGCCACAGTGACAGATGTGTCATCAACCACAGATATCAAGAAAAAAAAAGGTGTTCATGCAAAACACAAAGACAGTTTTGACAAAAGCAACACAGCCCTGTGGAGAACAATCATTGATTATTATTGTTTCCACCTCGAGTATTTAAATTGGTCTAAATATTCAGTTGGCATGTTGAAGCTTGTTCTCTTAAATTAATAAGTACAGGAAGTCCTGCTATGTGATGTTATATTGGTAACAAACAGAAGACGGAAGAGCTCGCTATTCAGCGTAACTTGTGGAAAGTTCTGGAAAAAACATGACGCAGTACCTCCCATGCTGAATGACAGATCACAGATCAAATCAACACAGGTTTCTTTGTAACTCGTGTGTCATTTTGTGTCTCTCACATTTAACACTTGTGGTCAGTACAGCAGGAAGTCGTTGTGGCTTTTCTCCACGTAGATACAGAACCACGTCCAGTGTTTGGTTTTGTGTTTGCCATCACAGACATCTATGTTACTAGTTACTAGTTACTTTGCAGATTGTGCACTGCATCAGAGCCAAAGTAACATATTTCTAAATGTATTTATATCATCAGCCTTCAGATTAAAAAAAGAACAATAACACTGATTCAAATCATCTGAAAAATGCTGAATATTGGATCAGATTATTGGCGAGACTCAGCCTTTACAGTATACACATACAGATAAATATGAAGAATCGACTTTTACTTGTACTTTTGATACTTAAAGGATAAATTAGCCCCAAAATGAATATACATAGCCTTTTACCTTGGCAGCTACAGTGAAGATTTCCACCCTGAAATACCTCATAAACACTTTGAACATGCTGCTGAGTCTCCACAGAGGGGAGCTGTTTGCATTCATCACCAGTGAAGACATGGCCACAAAGATGTTGTCCATCACTGACTGCATGTACTCACAGAAGGTGACATCATAGCTACACTTGGTTTTAACAAAGGAAGAGCATCCTCCTTCTTCCTCACGACAAAAATACATCAGATAGTAGACACGCTCTACAACTCAGTACCGAACTGTCACGCTATTTGACTTCCCGTATGATTTCACATCCTGCGTTAAAAGTATTTAAAGGTCCCAATTTTATACTTCTGCTTTAGGGATGTATATTTCTGTTTTACTTCCACCAGGCTTCCTCATCTGTTCTCGTCTTATTTTAAAATCTCTGTTGCCATTTTTGAGTTTTAATCATCATGTTTTGTGAGTTTTTCTTCCTATTTTCAGAATCAGAATCAGAATCGCTTTTATTGCCAAGTAAGTTTACACATATGAGCAATTTGCTGTGGTCTGTAGGCGCAAAACAAACAATAGTAAAAGTACTTAAAAGACATAATAAAACCATAAAAATATAAATAGAGCGTGACTGATTTTAAACTAGTTGAAGACTTTCCAGATTTGTCCAGTACGTTATCATGGTTCTCCAGTCTTGTTCTGGCTCACTGCGATTTTATTCTTTACGTGGGCATGAATTTAATCATTTTGGGCTATTATTTCTTTACAGAGAATCAAATACACCAACAGACAATTTTAAAAATAATTTATTTTAAAAGATGATCAAGAACTCTGTTGACAGATTCAAAGCACACAACATCACAGAATAGGTTTTTGTCTCAGGAACCACAACAACGATTTACCTTTAGACCTATAAAATCACACACAAATCACAAATCATATCCAGCATTATATCCAGCAGAGGCATATTCTAACGAAAAAACACATTACAGTCAACAAAGAATACAAATCATATGTCCACTATCATGTATATTTTTGTGTCTTAGTGTGTGGGAGAGACTTTAGGGGACAGGGGATTTGACATGTGACTTAATGGTTGTTATGTGCGTGTTATTCAGGTTCAGGTGTGTCACTTCAGTTCCATCTCACACACCCAGTAGTGTTTGTCTGTGCAGTCAGTAGCGACCCAGTACACGTAGCCAGGCTGGAATTTTCCGGAATAGGCACAGTCAGAATGTCGACCAACTTCACGCAGCTGAGTCCTGCAGCACACAACATTTCACATCATCAGTATCATCAATAGTGCATGAAAAGTAAAAATGTACATCTTCAGCACACTTTGAAACTGGATACTAGACCTCCTCACAAACAGACCCCCAGTCACACCTGCTCTACTTGCTCAACACCAGGGCCTCCAGAGCTGTTCGCTCAGAGTGCTCAGCCTCATTCTGTTAACACTGTCAGCGCAGTTGACAGGATGTGATGTTAGCGTACATTTCTGCAAACCACAGATACGTCCAAAGGTGGAGGGGACATTTCCAGATGTTTATGTGGCGAAAAGAACCGGCTATTTTTCACAGGAAGTCAGACCATCTCCAACCCTTTTTGTTGTGACCAAAACAGGTATTTTAAGCCAAACCATGATGTTTTCCGAACCATTACCAAGTGGTTTTCGTGCCTAAACCTAAGCAAAGCATAAGCACAACGTTGTGACAGCAGAGGAATAGAAAATTCAACCAAAACAAACCTTTACGTTTTAATGTATCTGTGGTTTTGCAGAAATCTACTTAGCTAATACTTAATCTGGCGATTGGGTTGGACTTACTCTATACAGTGTTTGTTTTGTGTATTTGTAATAGTCCAGTCAGAGCTTCGAGAGCATCTCAAAGCATTTTTGCACAGTTTGCACAGAAATGGGTTTGGAAACATCATGGTTCCTTACGCTTCATTCAGTCGGGCTCCGTCCAGCCATGTCCACGTCTTCCTTCCACGGTCTCGTTTAGCCAAGCCAAGCCACACCATATAAGATCCCAAAGTATGGACAATTTCCTGTTGGGAGGAATTTGTGATGAGATGTTATGCTTTATTAAAAAGTGGTTAGTGAAGTCGTCAAGGTAAGATGGAAGAAGGTTTTGTTTATCGTTGATGACATTACAAGAAGTGGCAGCTTTCTTGAGAAACAACCTGCTTAACTGGGATGCAGCGAAATTATTATAAAGATCATAAATACCTTTTCTATTTCATCATCTATAAACACCAGATGACTTCCCTTTGCCTCACAGTCTTTTTTGGCATATGTCCAGCTCTTTGTCTCAGTGGACAGCTGGTAACAACTGGACTTGTATGGCGTCCATCCCGGGGGACAACATTGGGGTTTTCGTTCTGGTCAGAAGCAGGACGGGACAAATAGAAAAAAGGCACAACAAAAAAAGAAGATTAGATGAGGTGGAAGGAAACGACGCGACAGGAAAGGGCAGGACAAATTTCTTTAAAGAAACTGGGAAAAATATCTGCACATTTTTGCACTTTGAGGCAAGAAATCGACAAAAGGTGTCGTTAAAAATGGACTCAGTCGTTAGATAAAAACTCACCAAATTCAGCAAGCCTCATCTCCAGCCTGTCGTTTGCATTTTGAAGTTCCACTATGTGATCTCGATGGTGGCTCAGTTGGTCCAGTTGGTCCTTCAACATCTCATTATCTCTGATCAGGTCACTCTTATTGGCCTGTAACTCTCTGTTTCCCTTTGCCAGTTGGTCTTTCTCCAGCAGCAGGGCGCTGACGGCAGCAGTTGACATCAGGGTGCCATTGGCAGAGTGGGTGAGCTCAGACTTGTTGCAAAACTCAACTAGGGAGAAAAAAGACGGAAAGACGTTCCCCTTTTTGAGTCAGAACACTTTGAAACTTTTCTGGGAGGGAGTAAGAAGAAAATGTGTTTCTCTTTCTGCTGACGGATTCACAAAACTTCCTTGGAGGAACGAAAGACACCTACGTCAGTACATCAGCACTGGCATTTAATCAAGTCACTAAGCTGGAAACACAAACTACAAATATTCCCTGTACTCTGAGCTTTTGAATGGCTTTCATTGGCTGTGCAGAGGCTCGTGCAGACTGATACTCACATCCTTGGATCCGAAGACAGATGTTGAAAGCTGAGTGTATCATGCACAGCAGGCCGAAGCCGACTCCAGCCACCCAGAGGACACGTGACAAGCCTACGGGACGACACACACAATAAACCAGCTGTGATGATTGTGTTACCTGCTACTTGTATAGAGAGGCTGTCCTGTTACCACAACGTGACACGTTTGAGATATGACTCATTAAAAGGACATATCTCTGTCAGTGTGTGCACTGATAGGGACTGTCCACGATCTCACAGAAGAATCTAAACAAATGAACCCAAAGCACAGATAACTAAAAAACCTTGAGTCTTGAATAAAGGCTGAGAAATGATGCTAAACTCAGGCCCAAGGGCTCAGTTGGAGATGATCGTGATCATGTCTTTATTTACTCTCGTCTCAATAACTAACTCTCTTTTCACCTGTCTTAGCAAGACTTCCATAAACCACCTATAAGTGGTTCAAAATGCTGCTGCCAAGCTTCTGACCAGGTCTGCAGGAAGAGCCCACATCACTCCAGTCCTTATGCCTTTACACTGGCTGTCCATCAAATTCAAGATCGTTGTGTATCGGTCTATTATCTGTCCCTCGTTCCAGGCTAAAGACAAAAGCAGACTGTGCGCTCTGTCCCCACTATCCTTCAGTCTCAATGAATCTTTAGTTCACGTTTGTCCTGCAAACAAGAAATCCCCAAACTTTTAAACTTCCTGATAACTTCTCTCGTCTTCTTCTTCTCACTAGTTTGACTCCTTCTCTCTTTTCACTCAGGCTTCTTTGCTGGAAATTTTCATTTTGGAAACCTAAAAGTTTTCCAGAAAGTTGGAACAAACAGAAGTAAAAAAAAAAAAAAAAAGATACATTGCTCTGACCTGAGTTGGTATTTTTTGTCTTCTCCGGACTGTTTCTGCCTTCAGCAGCTGGTGAATTGACGTAGTGTCCATCATCCATTCTTCTGAAAACTCCTGTTAGAGATGGAGATGTGCTGTCCTACAAAATGTCCTGTATTTGTAGTCACCAGCTGCTTTTCTGGTGTGTGGGGGGGGGGGGGGGGGGTGTGTGTGTGCTAATCAATTCATAATTGCCCATCTACGGGCACCAATTTCACAATCACTGTTGTGTCACAAAACCGCAAATAAGAGAGAAGTGACTTTTATTGTTGCAACATATATATGTATATATTTAAAAAAGCAGAGTTGCTGAAATTTCCAAAGGAAAGATGATTCAGTTACATCGGGAAGGATTTTGTTGACTACTGACGTAACCCAATTACTGGAATAAATGACCATGGATATGTTCTCTTTTTCCTGTACTGGTTGCATCTTGAGCTGCTGTGACAAGTGAATTTCCCGTTGAGGGATAAATGAAGTTAGGGTTAGGTTAGGTTAGTAAGTCTATCTAATCTAATCTAAATGGTTTTGTCATTATAAGCAGAGCTGCAAAATGTTCTGATGCCTCATTAAAAAAATTCAGATTTCACACAACAACCACCGTCCCTTTCACCTCCTGACATGAAAGTCAGCTCATATAGATATAAACGTAGTATGACACATATTGTCGAAGTGTAAAAGTGATTTCGTTGGTATCGATTATCAAAGAGTCCCTTCACTGGGATACTACTGTTATCATGTGCAACATATTGTATCGTATCGCAACGTAAGACATCGTACCATTCAGTATCGTATCGTATTGTATCATATCGTAATTCATCGTAACACATCCTATCGATCGTATCGTATAAAAACCCAAGAGTGGGTCACAGAGATCGCGCCCATGTTTTCTTAAAGTTGATTTCTGGAATTTTGCACAGAAGTTATTGTTTACAAGTTTGATCTGAGGCCTTTGTCTTTAAAATTAACATTTTGAACCACTTTGACAATAATTATAAACTCAAACTGTGCAGCAAAGCTTTGTGCACAACTCAACAACTTTAACTTAAAGTGAAGATCCAAAAATATATCAAATAAGACTCCATTATAGGAAAACTGGTACAAAATTATGCAAATCTCAAATGTAGTAAGTTGGAGTAATGGTGCAGCAATGAGAAAACTTCTCAAAACACACAAAACAGATAGAAAATATATGTACATGTGATACTATCAGACATTTTCTACCTCTATTAATCTAAATATCAACATAATAGATGTGTGAAAGGGAAAATCAGGGCCCAAGCAGTTTAAAAAATGTTTAAAAACTTTATTTTCATTGAACATTGAAGACTCACAACAAACTGGTCAGTGGGTCACATTTCTGCCTTTGTGGCAACATAAAACTGTTACTGTGTGATGCATTTAGTAGCAAACACAAACTCAATGTGTGAAGGATATCTGTGAAAGATCAAAAGAAAGTGCAAAGTCTCCGTCAGTCAGGGTGAGTGGAAACACTGCTGTACAACTGAGCACAGAGATGCACAACGTATCCTCCACCCACACATCTGCAAACACACACTCACATCACACACACCAGTGAAGGTGAAATCAGTACCTCCAGCTCGTCTCTGCCATTTTGAACTCGTGCTGTCGTCCTCGTGTTCATCTTTAACCTTCCACTGTGTGTTGGAGAATGACTCGGCTTTGTCTTTCTCTGCCTCTGGTGCTGTTGTTGGTGACTCTGTGTGTGTCGTCTGAAGAGGACAAAGGTGAGGGAACTATTTCTGATTTGTGGGCTTCACACGTTTCTTTGACATCTTAGATATCATCATGGGGTATTATTAGAAAACACAAGCAACAGTTGTACAGTCCTAATTGTACAGTAGACCATATACAGTGTGACAGTTTCTATGGTTTGAGGGGAAACCAAGCTTAAAGCATCAACATTGTGCGATTTACAAGTTTTCGGAGTGATTGAAAACATCTCAATATGTGCAGTAGTTAAAGTCACCGTCCTAAAAGAGCCTCTGGTGTATCTGTGTTTACATGTTTGTTCAATACTTTGTCTAAACTTAGTGTTTTATTTTCTTGATTAATCTATAGTGATGATGTTTTTTTACAAGATGGTGTCATCATGTGTTTCTACAGCCCAGAGTAGAACTACAGGTGAACATGGCTTTGCTGCAGTATATATTCAAAGGGCATAAATGATATCTGATAAAAAACAACTTGCCCTGAGCTTGTTTATTAAATTAGATCGTTAATATCAAACCTGTGATGAACAAACGTACTTGATTCACAGTTATTCAAAGATGTTTTCTTATCATATCAGTTGCACTTTTGTCATTTTTGTCCTGAAATAGTTCAGTGTCAGGTCTGTTGGTTTTTGATCAACAACTCTGGATTGGTTTGCCTTTCCTCAATATGCTGCACAGTGCAGTCTGCCAAAAAACATAACAATCAGTATGGAATAAACGCATATCGAAGGATTTATCTTAAGTTAAAAGCTTGTCAGCATCTATCTTAACACTCACATTCACCTCATTCATATGTTCACAGTGACCTATTGTGCTTTTAATTGATTCAAGAAGTGACGAACAAAACAAAGAGTGAGCACAAAATATTACAGCAAAATACAAAAATACAAAATACAGCATATTCACATTTACAGAAAACGTGTCAAATCACGTTCACATTACATGTTAATGACCTGACTGTTGTATCCAGCGGTGGACGGGACAGTGGAGGCGACCAGGCTGCCACGCCAGTGATCGCAATTTGAGACTGTGTTTCATCAATTTTCAATGTGAAACCACCTCGATATTTTAAGACACCTTAAGACACTTTCAGCCATGTTTGTGGCGACAGAAGCAGGTATTTTAAGCCAAACTATGATATTTTCCAAAACCTAACCAAGTGGTTTTTGTGCCTAAACCAACCCAGACAGTAAGCACAACATTGTCAAAACATGAAATTGATAATTAAACCTAAAGAAACGTGAAGTTGTGACACAAAGAAATATAAAGGTTCAACATATCCGTGGTTTGCAGACATATGCGTCCTACTTTAGCTCACACAACTCAGCGGTGTCTCCGGCCCAATAAACCAAAAGTCCAGCGTAGAGAGGCTGAGTGAATGTGGTCTGGACTGTGTGGAGGAGAGTCATGGTGTCAGAGGTTGTAGAGACGCTGTAGAAGGACAGAGTTCCTGCACTGTGATCCAGGTACACTCCAACTCTGGAGGACCGAGGACCTGAGAGTAAAGTTCTGATATTGTTATGTCTGAAATAATAAGTGATGTCAAAACATCCTAACGCCCAGGACTTGTCATTGTTTCCAAATCCACTTTCATTCCCTGATTTGCTGATGTCCTTGTATGCAACAGCTACTGAAACTCCTCCGCTGCTTCTCTCCACCTCCCAGTAACAACGTCCAGTCAGACTCTGTCTGCTGAGCACCTGAAGCCAGTCAGTGAATCTGTCTGAGTGACTGGAACATGATCGCTTTTCTCTCATTACTGTTGCTTTCCTGTTCCCTTCAGTTAATAACAGCTGTGTGTGCGCCGTGTTTGGATCCAGTGTGATTTGACGTGAATATTGTAAGAAGTCCTCTCTGGTCTCGGGCTCTGGTTGTGGCAGTAAAACATCTACTTCACTCACTTTCAGTGAGATCTTCAGCAGTTCCTCATCGAGAACGTCCTGTAGTTTGTCTCTGACGTCTGACACAGCTGCTGCAACATCTTCAAAGTATCGCAGATGGTGGATATTTTGACTGTGTGACTCTGTAGATTTACTGAGATGTGGCAGCAAAGGGTAATTAAGTAGGAAATGTATGTGATCCTCTGTGTGTGAGAGCTTCTTCAGCTCAGCGTCTTTCCTCTTCAGCTCAGTGATCTCCTGCTCCAGCTTCTCCTGAAGCTCTTTGACTCGACTCACTTCAGTTTCCTGCTGGGATCTGACCTGCTGCTTCACATCAGAGCGTCTTTTCTCCATGAGATGGATCAGCTCGGTGAAGATCTTCTCACTGTGCTCCGCTGCTTTATCAGCAGAGCCATTGATGGCCTCCACCTCCTGTTGAAGCACCTTCACATCTTCCTCTCTGTCCTGGATTCTCTGCTGGATGTTTTGTCGACTCACCTCGAGCTCCCTCCTCCTCTCTTTACTTCCTGCTGCAGCTGACACTGTGTCGTGGCCTTTATGTTCGTCCACGGAGCACAAAATACAGATGGCCTGCTGATCAGTACGGCAGAAAATCTTCAGCACCTCATCATGATGAGAGCAAAATTTCTCCTGCAGATTTTTGAGGGGGTCCACCAACTTGTGTTTTTCAAAGGCAGGGGATTCAAAGTGAGGCTGAAGGTGTTGCTCACAATAAGAAACCCGACACACCAGGCAGGACTTGAGGGCTCTCAGTTTCCTCCCAGTGCAGACATCACAGGCCACATCTTCAGCTCCAGCATAGCAGAGATCAGCAGGAGCAGCTTGGAGTCCAGTCTTCTTCAGCTCCTCCACTAAAGCTGCTAACATGGCACTTTTCACTAGGACAGGCCTCGGTGTGAAGGTCTGACTACACTGAGGGCAGCTGTAGCTCTTCTCCTCATCCTCTTCATCCCAACGACTTTTAATACAGTTCATGCAGTAGCTGTGTCCACAGGGAGTAGTCACCGGATCCTTCAGTAGATCCAAACAGATGGAACAACACAACGTTTCCCGGTCCAGCTGAACTCCTCTCTGTGCCATTTCACCTCTCAGTGTCAACAGCTGTTTAAGTTTCACTTCCTTAGCTCTGATCTGAACAACATGTTTCTCCGCAGTGAATCGGGCCTGTCAGCTCCTGCACTTCTCCACATGTTGGTTACACCCTCATTCAAACTGTAGATCTGGAGGGGAGGGAACAAGGAAATATATGGGCCGAGTGGAGCTCGCTGTGTGTGAGAGCAGGAAGAAAAAAGGGAGGGCTTATCAAGCTGTGATTCGTTCCAGGAAGAGGAGCAGCAACGGGAATGTGAACTTTGCTTCCTCATTCACAACAAAGCCTCAGTTAAAGCTGCTCCACACTTGTAACCATGCAAGTTTCTAGTTGTAAAATACTTCTTGGCTCTTCAAGGCTTTGATGATGGATCCATATTCATCCAACTCTCCCTCTAATTCTGTTTAGATTCATAATTCAGCAGTTGTGTAAAAAAAAGGGGGGGAAGGGGGATACAAAAATGTATGATGTGTTCACTGACCTCTGGTCCGTGTTGCAAGGACACATATTATGTGTCCATCAGAAATTATTTGATTAAACAAACAAGACTTAACTTGTTAATTGGTAACCTCTCGACGTGCTGGTAGATTTTGTAAACTTTGGACTGAACAAGACCAGATGTTTTCCCCTTATTCCAGTTCTTAAACTAACCCAATGTAACTGGCTGAAGATTTACCAGTCATATATGAGTGTATTCCCCAAAATGCTGAACAAATCCTCGAAGCCATTTGAACTAAATCAACAAGTTTAAAAGCCTAAGACAGGTTGAAAAGTTCCTAATAACATGTTGTTTTCTCTTTCACTCCCTTTCCTTTGTGCTTTACTCAGCTCCTGACGCCGTAGCAGTCCTCTACAAACAGAGAACCATCACTGGTACCAGAGGCTCATCGGTCAAACTCTCATGTGAGGCACATTATTACTTAGATAAGTGCAGTCTTCTGCATGCCACATGGTACCAGCAAAGTACTGCGCTGACTGACCCCCGCAAGTACTTTACAACAGTGAGCGAGACAGACGTTGAGGACATGAGACACAGACATGTCGTGACAGAGATTCTCAACCTGACGCCAGAGGACAGCGGTCAGTATCAATGCAACGCTGAATGTGATGAAGGTGGCTCAGCAGTGGGACATATCATCACCGTCAAAGTTAAAGGTAATGTAATCAATGAGGAAAATTACCACCAACCAGATTTATCATTTCTCAGCCAGTCTATTAAACTCCATCCTTGTTACAAAACATTAACAATATCAGCAGCTCTGACAGCCTGGCACCATATATATTCACTCCCCTTGGGAACAACCCTGATTTTCTAAGCAACAACAAACTACTTCCAAAAAAAGGCATCACACAAAACATCTTCCATAACGAACGCTCTGGTTTCATTTCCCCAGCTGGTCCAGAAGTACGGCATCGGGAGCAAACAATTTCTAGAAAGTCGGCGATTAAAATCATCTGTTCAAACCAAATGAAACGTTACAGCATACAAACAGGATTGTCAATGACACAATCAGACAAAGCTCTTTACATACTATTAATAAAACTGGGCATTTCTCCATGACTCCTGGAACCAAATTTGCAAAAAAACATCTACCTCATGACTAAAAGCACCAATGTCCAACCCACACAAAACAAGATGTTTCACAGAATTAACTCCAGCGGGCAAAATATGTTTTTAAAATAAGATTCTCAGTTCAAATCCCTTGGACAATGTACATCATGTTTGGGCTTAGCTGCTTACATGTCATCAAAAACATCTGGCTTTGCTGCCACTAACATGCAAAACGTCCCAACTTCTCTTCAATCAATTTTTATTTGTATAGCGCCAGTTCACAACAGCTGTTAACCCCAACCCTCATGACACTTTCCTGTTGGAGCAGGTCTAGACCTCTTGACTCTTCAATTAATTTATTTAAACAGAACCAACGTTTCCCCCATGAGCAGGCACTTGGCGACAGCGGCGAGAAAAAAACCTGCGTTTTAACAGACAGAAACCTCGAGCAGAACCGGACTCAGTTGTGGGTCGCCATCCGCCTTTTTTATTTCTGAACAGTATCATGTGGAAAAGACAGAGGCTGTTTCACTCTGTAGATGTTCACTGAAGCCTTGTTCTGTTCTGCTCTTTTTTAGGTTGATCATCTGAGTTGACTCCGTTCACAAAGGACAAAAATGCTCCAGCAGGTTGAGAGAACCAAGCTACATTTTCACCAAAGCATCTTGAGACAAACCTCAATGTTGTTCCTTTTTTCCTTTGAATCGAATAAACTGAACAAAGATGACATTTCACACAGATTTATTGCAGGTATATCTTTGTCTTTTTATGTTTCATTATCTATTGTAATTTCTTGAGTGACTTTTGCTCAGAAGATTAAGATCTACAATATGTACAATATGTTGCCATGCTTACAGACTAATGTTACTTTGGTGTAAAATAATGCCAGGCAGTGTCATTACTTTTTAAAAAAAAATCATCATTGTGTTTTTGTCTGAATTTTAAAAGCTTTACTGACAAGGAAGAAACAACTGGTCTAGAAATACAGGACATTCATACTGACAACAGAGGCACGCTGGATTTAAAAGAACAATAGAAACAATAGAAGCTTTGCAAACATCAGACATTTTGCAGTTTATGTATTAGGTCGTAATGTTTGTTGTACTGTGAATATTGGATTTTTGATTTTAGCGTGAAAGAAATTAATCTTTCTCACTTGGTCAGGATTTGAAAAAAACAACAGATATTTACGTGCCTCGGTGTCGAATTTGTTAATTTCCGAAAAATGTATGCCACAGTCATACAAGATTATTTTCCATATGGCCCACTCTTAATTTACATCAGGACAAAGACAGTGTTGTCAGTTTACCTACTTATATACTGCAATGGAGAAGAAACAAGTCATTCAATGTCAAAAAGATTTAGTTGTCATAGTTTTTGTTGTTATAGCTGCATTCACTCGATAAAAATGTGTATAAGTACGTGTGTTTATACATGTTGATATTATATCCAGAAACTAGAATGAATTAACCCTTTTGATTTGTTTTGTTTTCAACATAGTGCTGCTTTTTTTTTCCATTCGCAGCTAATCACAATTTATCGGGAATGTAAGTTATGCAGTTTATTGATACTTTATTCAGAATTTTATTTTATTTTTCTCTCTCTCTTTCAGCTGAAGTTTTTCTTAAATAAGACTGGCTGGGTTTGTTTTTTTACCTCACCTGCACATGCATTTTACTTTTATTAACTTTTTTTCTGTCTGACCTTTTCTTTAAAAAAAGAGCAAATAAAAGACAATAAAATAAAATAAAATAAACAAGATGGCCAAAATGAGTTGGCTGAGTCCAAATTCAATAGTTTAAAGGAACAAAGCCCTGCGCATGTTTCTAAAGCGGCTGACAAACCAAGGAACTCAACCTGATTTATGTTTTGGTATCAAGGCTGCAACTTGTCTTTCGCACACTGAGCAGTCAGCCCTCATTCAGTTTCCGTTTCAGTCTGGTTTCTGAGGCCAAACGACCCCAACTAGAGAAAACAAAGCCACATCTGTAGAGTTGGAATAACAGCACTGACAATTAGCCTGAACTACTATATGTGGTAGTTTACAACACGGGAAGGTTCAGTCACAGAATATTTTTTTTTAATTCTGATAAACCCTACAAAGTGTGGGAGTACTGACTTTATTAGAATCAGCTGCTGTATTACTTTTGATTGTTTATTGATTGTTGCTTTTTTATTCTTTGTACAAATCCTTTAATTCAGCACACAAGCATCGACTGCAGCTGTTGAAAAGCCATAATAACTGAGACTGTAGCTGCGTTCAGTTGCAGATTTGATTCCACTTCAACATACGATTGTTTTTCATCACACTAGTGGAGGGCTGCACAAGCCAGGCCAAACCAAAGGACAGGAAACTGCATCGGTTAGAGTGTATCATGTCAAAACCCAGTTTACAGCAATACGCACGGTCAGGTTAAAGAGGGAAACCACACGTCACATACACGTGTGGTTCATTGTTCAGGGGCTTTTGAACTGTGCAAAAAGGATGTCTGAGTACTGTTTTCTATTTCAGCCTCCCTAGATAAACAGAACTTTGTGTTTACAATGTAAAATTACACTTAAACTAAAATCTAAAATTACTTTTCGAAGAAGTGTTGAGTGGTCCAATCCACTCACTACTTGTTGTGTTTATCTCTCTCTCTGTGGTATTTTCACACCTTCTTTTCATTTGTGCTTTTCTGCTGGAAGGTTCACTCGGGTGGTTAACAGTAGCTGACACATTCAGAGAACAGGAAGCCATATTAAGAGCATGTTGCAAGACTCTCTGCATGCAGCTTCGACCGATTCACACCCCAGCGGGCTCATTTAACAGTACCATGTACACTGTGCAATAGAGATGAAAGATTTTATGCTATAAGAGGGGCAAATATATATTTAGTATTTCACAGAAACCTTGTTGGCTAAGACCTTTTCCGAGGTGTTCGACCCGATATCCTTGACAGATTATTTGCTCCACATTAGGGTTATTCTGATAACGATAACAGTACCAGAAATGCCCCCCGATACTGCGTGAAAGGCTGGAATTGGCACCAGTGAGTCTATGCACCGATGCGATACCACATGATTTATTCATTAGAAACAGGACCATGCTACTTCCCAGCACTGTCCTGTACAGCTGTTAAAAACTTTATATATCTCTATTCCAATCAATCAAATCTCACTTTATGTCAGTCCAAAGTGAAACTGGCAGTCATGAAGCCAGTAAAACTCATTAAACCAAATTATTAGGCAACAGAATGAAATGTCTTTTTGGGTATCAGTCTCTGATGTTGTTTCATGGCTCTGCTATGCGCCTCTTATTTTCTCACATACTGACCAGGAGTTTGTGAACAACCATCATGATTGTCTTGTGCGCTAACCTGAGCTTGTATACACCTTGGAACCAGTGACAGTCAGTAATGCTGTTTCCTCTACACTTTAACTTGCCCACAGCGCACTCCTCTGGACGACCTCTGTAACATCAAAGAGTAGAAAAATGAACATTTAGGGATTGTGCTATTCTATTCATCTATACTGAATAGAATTGTCACAATTATCTATTTAAAAAAGCACAATTTGCACATCTGTAATTTATGTTTTTTAAAGACCAGCTTTAAATAAAATCTGACAATCATAAGATGATTTTAAGACACTTGAAAAACCAAAGATTTTAATATGTTTGTTCTATAAATGTCAAAATCTCAATGTACAAGTCTGATTATTATCTGCCTCTGTGGGTTGCACCAGGAACTATTTTTAAAAATTGGACAACAGTCTGAATTTAAGATGGTGAGTCATTTTTTCTGAACAATTTTAGACAAAGTGTGAAATGACACAATGCGGTTAGACACTATTTCAATGCAGACGGGCAAAGATGGTGAAAAACATTAAAAGGAGTTTGTACAAAATTAAAAGAACTCACCACATCCAAAATGACAATCAAATACTGGTTTGTTTGCCGGAGAAAAAAGTTTGAAAGCTCAGAGAAAAGTCATGAAACTTTTCGTGTTGATGATAAAGGCTGATCAGAGTTTGACAAAGGCTTTGAAATGTTGTTTAAACTAATCTGAGCTGCTTAATAACGTTCACTGAGAGTCATGATTCATCCAGCTAAGGGCTTTGCTCAACAATCGTGCTCCTCATGGGACTTTTGTGATTTGAGCTCACAAAGTTCCACATTATGTGCAAGAACCGTCCTTATCGTTGGCGAAGGAGCAGCATCTCACTCATGATCTGAAGGATTCAAAACCAGCAGGGTGTCGTCCACAAGCCCTCTTCAGTAGGCTTCCAATGCCCCCAAAGAATATTATAACTGTTTCCCCATTCAGTATCAAACAGACATTTCAGTCTTCGGTTTCTCAGCACCTTTGGAGATTTGTGTGGTGACAGAAATAGGCCAGATGACATCAGGAGCTCTGTGATTGGCCCAGCTTTGTGAACTTGCTCTGCAGGAACACTCTGGGAACACAAAGCCCCTCCTTCTTGTTGACCGTCTCTCTCAGGACGTAGTCGTTAGCGACACATTGCAGGCCTGCTTCCTCACACAGCTCAGCCAGAAGCTCTGAAAGCAGAAGCAAAGAGCAGAATGAGACTTTAAAGTGAAGGAACAACGTAGAAGAAGGAAGGTTGAGGTGTTTTCTGCTTTGGCATGAAAGGTCAAGAAATATGAACAAAGCCTCCACAGCCAGGAGACATTTAACTGTTTTCACTGCTTCCTTTCCTTGTTGCAGTTTCTGTACAAACTGCTGTTTAATTCTGTGATTCACAGTTGAATTTGAATAATTAAATCATGAGCTTGTGGGTAGCTGTCTTTATTCTATGTTCATACAACAGCTCCTCTGAGGCAGCAAAACATCTATTAACTCTTCAAACAAGGGAAAACTAGCTTACGAGCCAACACGAATTGCACTCTTAAAACCTTTAAGCTGTTTTTGTTTCGGACTGTAGAAAAAGAACTACATTAAAAAAAAACCTTACCACCTATCTATCCTCAGTCTCAATGACACAAACAAAAAAATAACTTTCCTGAATTCTGACCTTTAGAGAAGAAGTAGGACCTGGTGCCATCTTGGCGGACGTAGAAGTTCTCCCCCAGCTTGCTGCCGGCTTTAAATCGGAGCATGGCGTGGTCATGCAGGCCGTAGTCCCTGAACAGGACGATGCCTCCGGGCTTCAGCACCTTAAAAGTCACATGTCTCATACATTACACCATCTGAACCAGTTTGTATTAGGGCTGCCAAAAACAGGTCGGGAAGTGGGAAGTCAGTGTATATGTTAGACACATATGTACATTATTCTGTATTTAAGAGAGAAAAAAAATACTTTCCAAACAATTTGGAAAGCCTTCTTTGAGTCTTTCCACCTGGCTGTCTCTGCTCTCACCCTGCCGATGTTCTGCAGAACCAGCTTCATCTTGTCAGGGTGGACGGCCGACAGGACAAAGATGAGAGTGATGACGTCCACGCTGCCCTCGGGCACGTTGTCCCTCAGATCATCTTTAGTTAAATCACACTGGAAGGCACAGCAGCGCTCGGGGCAGTACAGAGGGTTTTGCTGTGAACAGAAAGTGGTTTTAATTTTATTTTGTCCTGCTTCATATCAAACCTCTACTTTGCTACCAGTCATCTGCAGTTATGAGCTATTGAGCAGATCTACTGCAGCAGCTCAGCCTAAAGGTTGGAGGCTTGAGACCAATAATTGCAGGTGACAAAAAGTTTCTTGTATATTTCCTAAAGAAGTCCTTTAGTAAAGAGTTGAGCCATCAAATCCTGCAGCAGAACTGTTCGACATCCAGACTGAGTTTGCGCTGGTCGATTCACAGGTTTAAAAATGTGTCATTTTGAGCGAATGTAAAGCAGCGTGTCACCAGAAAAAAGGATATATGAGACATTCAATATATCTTATGGATGGATATCTTACTTTGACAAACTCAACAGCTCGTGGTGAGAAGTCACAGGCATAAACAAAGATGTTGAGGTCATCCTCCAGCAGAGGGAAGATGCAGTTTCCAACACCGCAGCCAGCCTCCAGCAGCACCAGCCTCTGGGACTCAAACTGCAAACCAGACAGGTGAAAGACAATGAGAAGGAAATACTGACACTCTGATAAGATTTTTACCATTATAGGAACCTTTTTGCCAACCATGTTTTGAAATGAGCAAGTTGAGAAATGCATATTTTGTAACAGGATCATCTCTTTCACAGCAACTTTCACAGTAGTAGGTGTAAGATGGGAATGTAAGGACAATGAGTCAAGTTTTGATATTCTCCCAAAGCATGAAAAAACATATGTACATATATATGTTTGGGCTATTTTTTAACCCACAACAAGTTACACAAATTACACAGCTCGTTACTTAAAGTAGTGCTGATGTAAAGTAATCAAAAGTTAGGTTTAATAAGAGCTCTTAATCCAATCAAATTGTGTCTAATGTGATGTCTTCTTGCTGTTGTCATGCAGATGTTGGGAGTCCTCTCTTCCTCACCTCTCTGCAGGCTTTGAGCTCTTCAAACTCTCTGGTGGTCCAGTGTCTGTCCTTAAAGAAGTTTGTCGTGTTTCTTTTGTAAAACAAGTCCCAGTTTTTCTGAGCTTCTTTCTCCAGCTTCATCTGTTTGAAGTCGGACACCAGAGCCCGCTCCCCGCTCAGTCTGTCCAGCTCCTCCGGGGTTAAAACTCTGGCGGCGGATGTCTTGGTCTGTCCGGGGACACATGGAGACATTTCTTCCTCTGTCGCCACTTCTTCCTCATTATTTGTTATTTTAATATCACCTGGGAAACTTTCATGTGTCGACAGTGCCATGATGCTGATACAAAGTCTCGGGTTTTTGCTGCCTTACAGTGTCTGTAAGAGACTTTACTAATCTGTATTTAAGGAAGAGCGAACATTTTGACGGGTTTTACAGCAACTTTAGTTATTAAGCTAATAAATACAAACTAAAACTAACTTAAAAATCTGGCGCCGAGCTACATTTTTCCACATTTGGCGTCCATCTTGTCCGTTACATAAATCCTTCCGTGTAGCATCAACAGTTCGATTCCGCTTCTCTCTTCGACGTCATTGTTATCGTTGCTCGTTACCCACTAAATGAAAAAATAGTGCATATTGTTATAATTATTACATTATTTAATGTGGATTTTTTTGTCAGTTATTTTTATATTTATCGGGGGGGAAATGGATTTGCTAACGTAATTTGTTTTCGGCGACATTTGATCGCCGGACCAAAAGCGGAAGAGGATTGTCCGAGTGATGTAAGGGATGTTTTGCTAACGGTTAGCTACAGCAGGCTAACTTTGTGTTGTTGTTGTTGTTGTTGTTGTTGTTGGCTTCTTCTTCTAATCTCCCTGAAGTTGCCAGATGCAGTTTGACTCTGTGGAATATTTTACATAAATGTGAATATTATTATTTTTTTAAAACAAAGTGAGAGACATGAACGGGAGCACGAATCCGCTGCTGGACAAAGAGGAGCATGTTTTGAAGCTCGGAGAAAGCTTTGAGAAGAGGCCAAAATCTTCCTTTCACACCATCAGATGTGAGTGTGAAAGCCCGCGTTGTGTGTTAAATCAAACTTTAGTCCAGAAACGGCGCAGAGTGTTAAATTAAGTGTTGTCTGGGATGAGTTAGCTCACATGGACGGGGAGGCTGTGTCTTACACAACAGAGCCAGCTATGTGGAGAAGTAAATGAAGCTAAATATCGGTACACCCTCTGCTTTATCATGTAAATACCTGGTGGTTAATTTTTTACATAACTCACAGGTGAGAGGTAAGATAAGTGGGAGGATTACTACCTGTTGTATTCAATCAATATGATATGATATGCACTTCAGCCTGGTCACTCTGTTTATGTACTGTGTGTGTTTCTCTGTCGAAAGCTTCATGAATTAAAACTCATTTGACTCAGGCAAAGCAAAAAACAATGGCAGAAGGGTGTTTATTTAAAGGTTGTAGGTGGACTGCACAACAGCCTCAGTATTGTCTTATAACAGATATCAGTATCTGTCTTATAAATCCATTATCTGCCAGGCTCTACATTGCATACATTGTCAGAAATGTGTGGGAAGGCCATTCCTTATTTTTGGTTCTTCTGTTGTGTGGGAGACTTTGGTTTTTAGTCTGGATATTGTCCTCATGATTTACATCTGATCATTGTCCGTCCTCTTCAGATGACTTCAAACCAGCATCTATCGACACGAGCTGTGAGGGAGAGCTGCAAGTCGGGAAAGGGGATGAAGTGACCATAACGTTACCTCACATCCCAGTAAGACTGTCTGTTGTTCTCCACTCGTGTTAACCCGCCTGTATGAATCTCTCTAAAACAGTGAGCAAATGTGTTTAAAGAGGTTAATTAAATTGTTTGTGAATTAAAAAAGGATGTTTGAGCAACTAACTCCATGTTTTGGATGTCAGAGTATTTATGAAAACAGCATGAAGGATATTTTTCAAACTGCTCTCAGCCGCATTAAATCATGATGCTATTGATTTAAAAAAAAAGAAAAAGTAATGAAGGTGATCAAATGTCGACTGTGAAGTCTGGCAGTTACAAAAAGGTTGATTTTCTTAAGAAACTGAAATGAACAAAACTCAGTTGCTGTCTGAAAGGCAGAAGATTCGTCTAAAAACTATTGTAGTCTTTGTTAAATAATATTTTTGCAATTATCTGGTTATAACATCAACAGCTGCTGTTGATGCCCCTTAAATAATGACCCATCATGTGGGCAGATTGCCCTAATGTACTAAAACCTCTAATGACAGTTAAAGGAATACATAATAGTTTGTTGTCCATTACTTTTACTGTATCAGACGCGGTCATGTAGTAAGAATTTTTGGCATTTCTCCCTCAGTTCCCCGATATAAGATGGACTCTGGTGCAATTACTTTTAATTGTGGGGTGTCCCTGTAAAAATAAACAATAAAACAATAGTTGCTATAAGGTAAAGGAAGCATAGGCAGCATATATTCAGGTTGTTGTTGTCCTTCCAGGGCTCCACGCCTCCCATGACAGTATTCAAAGGAAACAAGCGGCCGTACCAGAAGGACTGTGTGCTCATCATCAACCACGACACCGGAGAGTTTGTGCTGGAGAAGCTGAGCAGCAGCATCCAAGTCAAGAAAACCAGGTGAGAAATTCAAAGCAAGTAAAAACATGTTGAGAGAAGTGTGATGGTGAATCAGAGCGTTGAGTGGTGAAAGTGGAGCAGTCTGAGTGTCTGTTCGGATAAATTCATGTTAAACTGTCTTTTAATTTTGTGGGTTAAATGTTTGGATTCCTTCATCCTTCAGAACTCAAGAGTTCAGTCCGTTGATGCTTCAGAACTGTTATCTGACATCTTTGGCTCCATCTTTTGGATAATTATTAGTACTACACCAAATTCAACAGATATTTCCAAAGATGTTGACTTTTTGTAGTTTGGGTCACAGATAAGCATTTCATCCTGCAGTTGGGATTCAGATGGCTCAAGAAGGACTATTAGGGTCCAAAAGGACAGGACAATAGTTGATACATGGGCTTTGTGTGTGTTTCAGGGCGGAGGGCAGCAGTAAGATCCAGGCCCGGATTGAGCAGCAGTCAGTTCGGTCCAGCCAGCCCAGCTCTCAGTTCCGGGCCCCGACTAAGCCCGGCACAGGGGTCAAGACCTCCCCATCTCCTTCTAAGGATAATCCCTCCCCAGAGCCTCAGCTCGATGACATAAAGAGAGGTAAGGAGGTCCAGACATGAAACACAGAATACGTGTTATGTGTTTTAACAAATATCTGGATAAACGGATCAGTGTAAATGAGGGAGGAAGGGATTGATGCAGTACACAAACCCTTTTAACCCTGCTGCTGCTGGTTGCAGAGCTGCGAGCGGAGGTGGAGGTGATCGAGCAGATGAGCAGCAGCGGCAGCAGCAGCTCCTCTGACTCAGCCAGCGCCTCGGGCAGCGGCGACGACAGCAGCAGCAGCGACGGCGAGCACGACGCCCCCCGACCGCTCAGCCAGACCTCCCCCAACCGCCACCCCATGGCCAACGGAGGAGCCGACCGGCAGCAGGGCAACAACCAGCTGATGAACACACTCCGTAAGTTAATGATGTCATATTATTGTGAGGAAAAGGGAAAGCTGTCCCTTTGGTATTGAGACATGACATGTTCTCGATTACTAGTGGCTATATTAGCGAGAGTGGTGTCAAAAAACACTGCTTTATCATAATAGTTTGTATATCCACAGTCCCAAGTCTTCCAGTTTCCCTTTCTGAATGATGAATACTGACTGCTGCTCCCTGGTGGTGTGGGGAGTTATTTCCTCTCATGCCTCTCCTTTATTTATTAGGAAACGACCTTCAGCTCAGCGAGTCGGGCAGCGACAGTGACGACGACTGAACTCTCTGCTGGTCAGTCTTTGACTCTCTCCACACTCCTCCTTCTCCTTTCTGCCTGGTTCACTTGTTCCTTTGCTGTGATAGCTGACTCCAGCTGTATATCTCGGTTTGACTGTATTTTTATTTTAGTATATCCTTAAAGCTGGCCAGCCTGGAACTTTAAGAGTGTATTTTTATTAGATGTATATTTTGTTTTGTATAGCAAAAACTTTAGAAAAAGAAACTTTTACTTGAGAGGTTTGACAGATTATATATTAGAGTGCACATACATATTTTCTGTACTTAGAGCAGCTAGTTTTATCTACTTGTATCATCTGTTTTTTTGTTGGGTTTTGTCTTTACGGAAAGACAGGAAGAGAATGTCCTGAACTGTCAGACCTCATCCTCTCGCCTCATCTCGTTGTTTATCAGAGCAGGTTGTGGGAAGCCTCTCCGTGTTTTTATTGGTTTGCTAAGAATACAAAAATGTAGTTATGCAGATACCCTGAGCAGCCTGCGCATGAGCAACATATCAAAGAACATGAGACATCCATTTTGACATCTGCTTATCTAGTGTGTTGAGTGGAGCACACCAAACGTGGCCGTGCCTTCCTAATCTCAACTTAAATTTCTTAGTCATAGTTTTTAACCGCTGATTATTTTAAAAAAAATCTCACCTTCATTCTTTAGAATAAATAATGACTGATTGATGTCAAACTTCAGTCAGATGACATTTATTAAAAGATAATTCAAAAACAAATCCCATGAAAAGACCAAAACTGACAATTTAGACGGTCTCTGAATGCTTTCTGACTTCCTGTCGGTGGCTCTTAAGACAAATCCGTAAAAACGGCTCATAAATTAATTTTACATTTCTCAAGGGCTTCGTGAGTTTCCCCGAACAGCTGCTCACTGTAGTTTTATCAAATAAACAGAAGGAAAAGGTGCATTTGTTGGGGACTATACAGCGGTGAATTAATCTTCATTTGGTGCTTTTGTGAGTGATTGAAGCAGCAGGACGGTTCATGGTGATGAACACGAACAGTGTAACATGATGTGTTTTTAATAATTTTGACATCAATAGAGCTCTGAGGCACAGAGGAGGGAGATAAATCGGGCGTTGATACACACAGTACTTGTTTGGATCAATTCACTGTTGGTTTTGGCCTTTTCATGGGATTTGTTGACAAAAATGAAAATATAACATTTTTTCCATCTGTTTGTTCAAAGAAACAGTTCACCCAAAAATGAAAATTCAGATTTCTCACCCTAATGCCAATGGAAAGTGGGGTGAATTTTTGTCGTCCACAAAACATTTCTTGTTTAGCAGAATGCTTCAACGCTGTTTTGCTGTGAAGCTCCAGAAATGTTTTGTGGACGATGAAACTTCACCTGACTTTCCATCAGCACGGAGGGAGGAGATGATGACTGAGTTTTCATTTTTTGGGTGAACTGATCTGAAAGGTTTGAGATCAATTTGTGATTTGTTGGTAATAAGAAAAATATAGAATTTTGCCAGTCCTGTTCTTTAAACAGTTTTCTAAGTAGATGCATTTCCATAAATTAACTTCCAGTTTTTTTGCAGTGTAAGGTTAAGATAGTCGTTTAGTGGCACGGCCTTGTCAGAAAAATTTGTTGTAGATTTCTGGCTCCAGTGCTTCATCACACAATATGTACAATTTTTAGAGGCAAGTTGCAGATGTTTAAAGCTGCATTTAGTGAATTTCCAACCACTAGGGGGCAGAAAAGACTCAAAAACAAACCCACAGAACCACAGACCTGGTGTTTATCAGCTAATCGTGTTGTTACAGCTAATGTGTTAGCAAACAGCTGAATGTAAGTCTAGTATTAAGTATTCGTGTTAGCTCAGGTTTGGTGTCCAAAAACTCTTGAGAAAAAAAAGTCTGCTTACAGTTTCTGATGAAAACATCTGAACAGTCTGTTTGTAGCTGGAGAATAAAAAATAAAAATGAGCTGGAAGAGGCTGAACATCCCGGTCTAACTGCACAGGTTGCTGTTACTGTCAGTGTTAAAACAGTAGGCAACCATTTGAGTTTACACTACATGCTCAGCAGCAAACAGAGGAGGACTTTCTCGATTGTTTGTAAGAATCTCCGTCAGAACTTCTTTCCTTTTCATTCTTCTGTAACGTCACCATGAATCTCACTGACTCGGAGCAGAACCAGTTACAGTATCAGAGTCATTTTTTTCAGAGAATTACTGATCGATGAAAAAAAACACCTGAAACCCAAAATAAACAAGATTAAGTCTGGAAAAGGGAAGAAATCCTACAAAGAGCTTTATTTTCCTATTATTATTTTCACAATGACCACTATTTGTTTTCAGTTTGTAACAGTCTTGTCGTTGTTATCGAACGGAGAATGTCTTATTTTTTGATCCCACATTTTCATACGATAGTTATATAATAGGACCATTCCATGCCTTACAGCATTTCAGTTTGGAAATAAAGGTTGAATGTGTCATTTTCTGAAAATGCCAAAGAGTTGAACAGAGCAAGAAAACGTTCACAGTTGTAACAGTGTTGTGTCGGCCTGTAAATGTGTTCATTTTGCTTTTATCTGAGGCTGGTTGTGTTGTTGTTGGTTGTACAGGATCATTATTAATGCAACAGAACAAACACAAGTGAAGAGTTTCATTGCAAAATGCCAAGACGTGATCGTTTGTAGTGGAGCGTTTTTTGTTTTTCCATCCTCACAAATGTCAAATCTCCCAGAGCCCAAACTGAGGTCTGTAAATAGTTTCTTCTGTCCGACCAACAGTCTAAAACCCAAAGACTTTTCATCTACTGTCATAAATGACAAAGAAAAGCAGCAAATCCTCACATTTAAGAAGCTGAAATCACCGAGTGTTTGACATTTTTGCTTTAAAAAGAACTGAAATGATGAATCATTTAACAGATTTGTTGGCAATACATTTTCTTAACCTTCTTCTTCCTGACCAACAGTCTAAAACCCAAAACAAGTCAGCTAATATTAACATATGATGAGCAGAAATCAGTGAAAATATTTGCATTTTTAATTCAATGACAGCTTAAACAACTGATGATGAAAATTGTGTTTGATTGCCATCTTCTCTTCTCTCCTGTTGCACGTTTTAAAGGAGGACAAACTTGAACTACTGGAACATTATAATGCATTTTTTATTTCCAGCATTAAGTCTGAAATATCTCTCATTGGCAGCTTAAATCCCAAAACATTCCTGTTCAGTTCCTGTAAATGTTTAGAGTCACTTATAGTGTGAAATTGTTAGTAATCAAGGAGGCCAATAACCGATATTTGGAACCCATTTGCGGGTAAAAGTACTGTACTCAAGTACAAATTTGAGGTATTTGAAAGTATTTCCATTTCCTGCTACTTTATACTTCCACTTGACTCCTTTCATTTGACAGCTTTAGTTGCTAATTACTTGCGGATTCAGATTATTCGGTGTTGATTTAGTAATAAATGTGACGTGTAACTAACCAGGTAGTGTCGTGGGCGGGACATTGAGTGAGAGGTGACGACAGGCAGACAGATGATGCTGCATCAGACCGATAACTGGAAAAATGCTAAATATTAGCCCCGATAATTGGTCTGTTTCTATTTTAAATTATTTACTAATGAACATTTTTTTTAAACCTTGATGGTTCTGTGGCATTTTGAAATGAAACACTTCGATCACAGATCAGATTCAGTTTGGGAAACATTGTCGTGTTGCTAAAATGATCCGCTGTCGTACCAGATGTAACTGTTGTTGGTATTTTAGTTCACAGAACAGAATAAGTTATAAGTTATAACAGTTACTGAGCCACCACACAGTACTCCAAACCGTAACAGTTTTAAATAACACGAAGGACCAGTGTACTGTGGAGATCAACCCTTCATCACCCATCAGTTGTTGTCCTGCTCAGTTTTAAACTCCTGTACTTTGAGTCGTAGTTAAATTGTTGAATCACGCAGCAACTTTCCACTCGTGTTCCCTCTGAAAGCTGAAACACACTTTGAATGGACTTTGTTGTTATTTGGTGCTTTGGTTCTCATGTTTTTTGTTTTTTAGTGCTCGTTTATGTGAAACATGTTTGTACAAATTTGAAGTGTATTAAAAGTGTGCAGATGTATTTAAAAATGGACGTTTTCCGTCTTCGTCGTGAGAATTTGTTCTATTTAGTGCTGAGAAATCTGATTACTTTTGATTTGAAGGGGGATTTATAGTTGTGCGTTAAAGGAAAAGTTCACCCAGAAATGAAAATTCAGTTATTCTCTACTCACCACCACACTGATGGAAAGTCAGCTGAAGTTTTCATAGTCCACAAAACATTTCTGGAGCTTCACAGCAAAACAGTGTTGCTGCATCGGTATCAATACCACATGGGGACTGGTTGTACCTCATTACACAGAGTAAATGACTGTCCAACTAAGACAAAAGTCCAGGAAATAATCTCGAATCTAACTGCACAACATTTTTTAACTTTGGCTGCAGAAAAAAAAACTCAGTATGAAGCAATATTTCCTTGAAACCCCTCGTCAGAAGTTGCGCGTCCATTGGTCGTCAGCAATTCAATTGAAGGGGGTTTAATATGATCAGAGAAAAGTCAGAAAAATAAGCATAATTTTGTTTTCCTATCTGGGACAAATTAACAAATTAAAGGGCAATTTCTCTGCTCAAGTGTACAAGAACTCCTTCAGTTTTTCTTCTTCAGATGTCTCCAGTTACTTCAGTTCTTCTTCTTCTTCTTCAACAATATCAAAGATTTTAACACTGAAGAAAAGTAAGGACAGCAGTCAGGAATGAACTTCGATAAAAGATTATATTGCTGGTCTTAAATAATTATCGTCAAGTGAAACATATGGTTAGATGAACACCTTCAGTTTGATACGAACCACAACAACCTGTACACGGATGCGTAACACAATACAGTACTTTTTCCCTGCGATGGTGCAACAACTGAGTCACATTTGGGCATTTTTCTCTTCAAACAGTAACACAACAAATACATAAATAGCTTTTTTGTTTCCCTTTAAATCATTTATAACGCAATTAGATTCATGATTCTGGCTCTTGCTACGACGTGTCATCTGACCGATATATAAATTAACAACATCAACAACAAAATAATAATAATATTAATATTAATAATAATAATTAGAACAATAATAATATAAAAGCTGTCTGTCTTTCATATAAATCTGGCTAGCTTACAGTATGAACTGATGGAGCAGAGATCAGGAGGGCAGTTTGATGTGATGCATCAGTGTCTCTGCTATGAATCTCCGTTATTCCACAAGCAGATGCTCAGTTTCTCACTTTAGAGTGTTTGTGAGAGAAACGTGGGCGCCATGTTGGCTCAAACAGGAGTCCACTGGGCCAAACTGTTTCCCGAGGGGTCCGTGACAGCGTGGAGAAACGTCCCTCTGTGAAATCTCGAAAATTGGGGCCCCTGAGTTTTTTTTTTCTTGGGAGTTCAGTTCTTCTTCTGCAAGACTGAAATTAGCGCCTCCGGTGGTGGTGACTGGCATTGTGACAGTACATGGTATTACAGAGGCACAGAAAAGTCAGAGGCTGAGTGTCCCTTCGGTCCATCACCGTAGTTTCTGTCTGTAACGTCACAGCAAACCCTCCATGCGAAGATATGGACCCTGAGTACCTTGTCGCATCTGATCTGTCGACTTCTGTGTCCTCCCAAACTCTTCTCGCCTCGTTTGGCCCCCTGTTTGTGATCCTATTAATGACCTTCCCGAACCTACCCCGCCCCCCTCCCTCCTGGATCACAAGGGTCACCGACCCGGGCAGGATATGGGTTTGATGCAGCGTCCCTGGAACAGCACCAGGTTAGCGGGGCAGTGGCAGCCGGCCACGCAGGGCTTGTGGCACGGTCCGATTTCGTTCCAGTTGTCGCAGGTTTTGGTGCAACCCGGTCCGCAGGTGTCGTACACGGCGCCGTGTTTACACTGGGTGGCTGAAGGGAGGAAAAAAGGGTAAAGGTTAAAAATTGAGCCAATCAATCTAACAATGTTGGTGTGAATCATGTGAGATTGGTTATTGGTTGGTATTAGGTGTTATTAGTGACTCACCCATACAAGCGGCGTCGGGCCTCCAGAGGACGGGTACTCCCTCCCTCTCACAGGCTCGGCTGTAGGCGATGAAGGACTCACAGTAGCAGTTTTTATGGACCGGACACTCACACATGTCCGTCACACACGACCTACAGAGAGCAGGAGGACAGAAGATATATCAGACTGTGTTATTTTGGCTGTTCCTCACTTCCTTAAGGTGATATTTTTGAGTACAGACTTTGGTTTAGAGGTGAGGTTAGGAGTAGAAAAGGATCATTTATACAGCCCAAAGTCTCTGTCCTCTAACCTGTAAAAAGGGGCGAAATCGACCACACGGTGGCACTTCTGAAACTCCCACGACTTTATCTTCTGGCACTCCCGGTGGGCGCGGAACTTGACTTTGACGCTGCCAGGGCACAGGAAGGATGTTGGCCGTCGAGGTGGATGCTGCTGGGAGCACACCTCGTTTCCCTCGACTCGCCACGACTCTGCAAACTCGTCCACGTCGAACTTGAAGTGGCCGTCGCCTCCCATGGTATCGTCACGCTTGTGGCCGTTGTAGTTTCCACAAAGGCCGCAGAGGCGTCCGCGCAGGTGGGGAGCGGCCACGACCTCCACAAAACTGTCGCCGTCCCACGTGATCTCCAGACCTGGAGGACAAAGGATGTTAATGTTTGATGGTTATTGCTCTACCCAACAAACCAAACGGGGTAAGAAGATTTTCTCTGCTTCATATTACGGTAATGAATCTGAGATTTGTGTGCTGACCTGCGATTGTGGTGAGTTTGAGCAGGTATCCGTCCAGGTCGATGTGCACTCCAGGGCCGTGGAAGGGCAGGGCGATGCGGGTGCCGTTCCTCCGGACCGTCAGGTGCTGGTGGAGGCTGAGGATCAAACCTCCGAGCCTGATCTCAACCGACTGAGTCCACGAGAAGGAACGAGTTCGCCGGGCATCGTTCTTCACCAACACCTGGGAAAGAAACAGAAAATACAGGTTAAACTAACTGATTTAAACGGAAGTGAATGTGGGCTAGTGCTAACTAAAACATGTAAGAATAAGAACTTGGAGCAGAGGCTAGCAGTTTCTCCCTGCCTCCAGTGTTTGTGCTAAGCTAGGCTAATTACGTCCCAGTGCAATCTTTCTACCAAATGAACAGAGATGAAGTTTAAACAAAACTGTTTATATCAGTTTTCCTGTAAAATGCTGTAAAAATGTCCTGAACTTCAGTCCTACCATGAAGCTGGAGTCTGGGCTGTTGATGTTGATGTTATTTCCTGGTCCTCCAGCGGGGGCGCCGCCACAGTCACGAGTCAGTACGTACTGACAGGTGCCCTGAAAGTTAAAGGTCCTGCCGTCGAAGGTGTTGTAGTGAGGGTCGCCAAAGACTGTACACACACCTGGCTCTGCAGAGGGGCGGGAGCAAAGACAAAGAGGGAATGAAGATGACTGTGAGAAAAAACGACCAAAAGACTCAAGAAATAACTCATGGGGGAAAAAACAGCTACTGTTGGAACTTGGACGGCTCAGAATAGCAGCAGTGGGAAACAAAATGTTTCTGTCGTCCCAGGATATCAAAGAGAGAAACCAAAATTCAAAGTTTTAAAAAGGATACATGCTGACAGCCAGCAGCAAGGGGATATTTTTAATGATAAATGTTGAAATATGAGGCACTAATCTGATTTATCTAAATGGATATGTGGTGCGGTAAAAACGTCGGCTTTACCAGCTGAGCTAAACTCTACATTTGGAGGAAGTGAGGTTTATGGAGCCTTTGTAGTCCTGGAATGGTACGTTTACAGCCACTTTTGTTGACTTTCGCTGCAGGTCGCAGCCAAAAACCAAAGTAAAATGACCCGAAAACAAACCACAGTCTGGACTGAAGTTCATGGGAAATGCTCAGCTGAAGCTAGAGGCCGTACTGAGATTTGTCCTGAAGGATGATTTATAGATTTTTACTAAAACTTTCTGAAAGTCTCAATAAAAACAATCAATAACTAGTTTAACATCTGCGTCGATAGACAATTTTAACTGCTTACAGATGTCCTTAAATATATTTAAGATATTTTAAGCCTCAACTTCAAGATTTTTCTTTTGTTATTTAAGGATGAGTGAATTCCCTAAAAACAGGAAGCTGGATGGTTTTGAGAAGGACTTACTCACTTTCAGTGCAGACTGGACAGCAGCCGGTCCTGTTCAGGATCTTATTCTGCAGGAGACGAAAGCAAAGACGCAGAGACGCAGAGTTAGAGCGATCTCAGAGGGATTACACACATCTAGAAAGGATCATCTGCAGAGCATCTGACCATCTTAAGTGATGAAAGGAAAAACAGAAAATCTTTGACAGAATGCAGACTGACAGCGAGCGGGTCGAAAACAGAAGAAACAACTATGATGCAACCAAGAATATGAAGAATATTAAGATGCAAACAGAAACATCATTTCTAGCAAAAACTCCACTTTAAAAAGCTTAACAATTCCCTGACATACATTGTTACAGTATATACGTATTTGCACTAAATTATTTTATCCTCCAGGTTTGATTTACTGACAAAAATAGCCTGTGACATGAAATGAAACACACTTTCCCGGGGTTTCCAAGCAGCAAACAACAATTCAAAATGACAACAATTCAAAGTGACAAGCAAGAGCTGAACATTTTTCAAGACAAACACTCAACAAAATGCCACATTTTTCCACCTTTGGTTGGCAGGAACAAAGCTAACAACTGTTTTCATGCTGTCATTCAGACGGACAAGAACAGAAATTGAATAAAAGATTTTAAAAAAGGAAAAAAGTTGACAAGTTCAAAGTCAAACCAGGACGACCACAAAGACACTGATACTCCAACTTCAACCGCTGAACTCCGTCTGTGTAACAGGAAACTGTGTGTGTGTGTGTGTGTGTGTGTGTGCATACAGTATGTTTCAACTTCCATCAGAGGTGCAGATCAGAGGACTCTTTCACACACTTAGTTTTTGTTGCCTCAGGGAAGCCCTTCATTCGCGCAAACACACACACTTTTTTCCCTGTCTCTCTCTCTCACACACTCACACACACTCACTCACTCACTCACTCACACACACACACACACACACACACACGCACACACACACACACACACACACACACACACACTCAACACTCATCTGTCATCACATACAGACGTTCTCCGTACTCTCAATACACACTCCAGAGTCCTAACCTCTGCACAAAGGGCAGTCTCTCTCTTTGAAGAGGGCTGCCTTTTGACAAACTGAGGACACACAGAAGCACACACACACACACACACACACACACACACACACACACACACACACACACACAGTGACAGAGATTGGTTTTCAGGGGCCTAAATATAGGGAACCTCTTCTTTGCTGTCACTCAAACGTCACACAGACAAAAGGCTGTTCGGAGACACACTGTCTACAAAGCTACACTCTGCCGACCTGCCGCTGACCGCAGCATGACGGCATGGGAGAGTGTGTGTGTGTGTGTGTGTGTGTGTGTGTGTGTGTGTGTGTGTGTGTGTGTTGGGAGGGTTGAGGTGGGCCGTGGTGACCTCTGTGAGAGAGTCGCACTCATGATAACTCTGGACAGGTGTGTGAGTTTGTACGTTACCTCGACACATCGATGCAGAGGAAACACAGTTTTTGTCTTTAAAATGTTTATACGAAACGTGCAGCAGGTGAGTGTGTGTGTGACTGCAAATGCAACATGAAAGTTTTTGTTTTTTCTAGGAGCGGTCAAGTACACAACACATCCATCGTGCAAGCAGGTAAACCAGCTCGAATACATGAAATATTAATAAATCAATAAATAGTTTAAAGATCAAAAAAGCTAATCAGAAAAGGAAAAGCGGTGAGGAAATGGAAATGCAAATGAAAAAGGAAATTGCCCTTTTAATTTAATTTGTGAATCGAGTTGCTCTGTATGTCTCTTTGTTTATTTATGAATTTCTTCGAGGGCGTCACCGTGTTGAAAAGTGATATATATGCGATTTTAGGAAATGTAATGGTGAGATGGTATGAGGTCAGAGTAGATAATTATAGTAGGGAAAAAAACATTTATTTTAAAAGTTACGTTTTTAAAAGTTTAAAGTTTTATAGTTCCTCTTTTTATTGCAGATTGAAATATAAAATAATAAATTACTTTGTAATTTAGTTTATGTATTTATAGATAAATAAATCCATCTGAACTTGACTCGTCCGACCAGGCTAGTGGAAAAAAAACACTGAACACTGCAACAAAACTTCCACTTAGAGGATGATGAATACGAGTCTTTTACTGAGACAGAACACTGAACACTCTCAACCTCCAAGCTGCTGTAAAATACTTTTAAAAACCTAAATCAATCACGTAGTGAGTGAAACTTTGTCTTTCCACCGGAGACCACCTACATCAACCCTGCAGCCGCTTGTTCTGACCACAAACAACAGGTGAGGGCTTGTTGTAACCGCTGGAAGCGTGTGAACTTGGACTAACGCTGACGCCGCCTTTGACTGCGTGGACCGCCAGCGGCCGGCGGTATGCGAGGAATCCACTCCATCACCCGCCGGCCGACAGACGGCCCCCGAGCGACCTCTGCGACAGGTGAACGCAGCACAAACCTTCCTCCTGCCAGCAAGTTCCCAGAGCGTCTGACAGCCACCGCCACGCTTCAGCTAGGCGGAACATCACTAATGTGCTAAAAGGGCGACTTTCTATCGCAGAGGAGAAGGAAAACGACGAGTTCAGTACTGACTGTGTGCCCTTTAGCAAGACACCGACCCCCTGCAGGGAAGTCCATCTATCTAGCTAATACTCTGCTTTTTAGGTGAGACGGTTGAATTTGACTGAAATCCTTATGTTACAGCCGCTCCACCAGTAAATCAGAGACGCGTCGCTGTTATGAGACGTCACGCATGTGGCGTGTTAATGACGCAGTTAGTCACGGGCTGTAAAGTGTAAAAGTGTCAGACAGAAGAGACAGAGACAGGAAAACAGATAGTGACAGAGACAGAGTTGGTGGCTGTTAGCTAAAAAAAACAACTCTGATAGCATGATGAAAACCCTGCTAACAGGATGTAAGCCTGTGACTGGCTGGCGGGCCCGTCACTCACCGAAGGGCAGCTGGTGATTGGTACACACTGTTTGGGCCGACACTCGATGTTTCCTTTAACGCAGGCACAGAGAGTGCAGTTCACTGACGACCACATGTCTCCTTCCTGCAGGACGGAGACACAGCAGGGTCAGAATACAACAGACAGAGATACATCCAACCATCATCCATCCATCTAATCATCCATCCAACCTTCATCAGTCCAACCATCCATCCATCTAATTATCCATCTAACCTTCATCCATCCAACCTTCATCCATCCAACCATCCATCCATCTAATCATCCATCTAACCATCATCCATCCATCTAATCATCCATCTAATCATCCATCCAACCTTCATCCATCCAACCTTCATCCATCCATCTAATCATCATCCATCCATCTAACCATCATCCATCATCCATCCATCCATCTAACCATCATCCATCATCCATTCATCCATCTAACCATCATCAATCCTTCCAACCATCATCCATCATCCAACCATCCATCACACCTTCATCCATCCATCTAACCTCCATCCATCCATCCATCCATCTAACCATCATCCATCCATTCATCTAATCATCATCCATCCATCTAATCATCCATCTAACCTTCATCCATCCATCTAACCATCATCAATCCACCCATCATCCATCCATCTAATCATCCATCTAACCATGATCCATTCATCCATCCAACCATCATCCATCATCCAACTATCATCCATCCATCCATCCATCCATCACACCTTCATCCATCCATCTAACCTCCATCCATCCATCCATCCATCCATCCATCTAACCTTCATTCACCCATCTATCTGTTCATCCATCATTCACCCGTCCCTCCACCCCCCCAGTACCGGCTCTGCTCTCTCACCCTGTAGATCTTGTTCCGGACTCTGCAGTACTTCACCTCCTCCACCTTCACGTAGGACAGACACTCGTCACAGCACTCGTCGCCTTGGCAACTCCCCGGCCGAGAGCACCGCCTCTTGCACACCACCGTGGAATCCTGGGAAGGAGAAGGACCCCAGCAGGGAGGAAGGAGCAACGGTCAAACAATTTATTATTCACTGAAGCGATGAATCGATTTCATCAGCACAGTCTGAGAATAAAACTTTAGGGTCGTCGTGCTGTGATGATCGTGGTGGGGGAGGAGGAGGAGTGTTTGACGTCCAGGTCAGTACCTTGCAGGTGCAGGTGGTGCAGTTGTTGTGAATGAAGCAAGTGCCGTTCTCATAAACTTCACTGTGGAACAGACAGCTTCCTAACGAGAGGTCGAAAACCTTCCTCTGACCTGGAGGAGGAGGAGGAGGAGGAGGAGGAGGAGGAGGAGGAGGAGGAGGAGGAGGAGGAGGAGGAGAGAGTCAAAGAAGGAAACAAGGAACAAAAGACCAACAACGCTTAACATGAAATAAACATTGAGAACATCAACATTGCTTCTACACCTGTGGAGGTTTTTACATCAACCTCCACACAGGTAACGAGTCAGAAAAGTGATTACTGGTCTTTACCGAGACATCTGGGACAGCACTGTCCAGGAGGGGTGTGGCTGAGGTGGGCGGGGCAGGAGAGGACAGGACACACCTCCCTCATGCAGAGAGTCCGGCCTCCCTGAAACAACAACACAACAACATTCAATCAACATGTGATAAATGATACATGATAAAATGAACATTAATTTACATGCACATGAAAGGTTGATAAATTCTGATTGAGGTGTTTACATATTTTACAGTAACATCTCTTCACAGATGACCTGAGTTTTGAAGTTTTGTTTGACTGGCTGGTTTATTTTTGGGAAGGTTGTTTGGTGGTTTATGTGGAAATCTACATGCACTGATGTTTATTGATTTATTGATGAATGAATTTAACTTTAAACTGCATATTTTTCACCTAAAAAAGTTATTATATTTCGACTTTTATCCACATCAACCACCTGGATAAAAAGAAGAAAATTTAAAATACTGTAATTCAGGTTCAGAAACAACAATTTAGCAGTCGGTTTGCCAGGATTAAGCTGCATGGACTAAAAATAAAACATAGTATAGTCCTATAACTTTATCATATATAGAACATGTTTTGTTTGAATGTGCAGGGAGGATTAAGTAGGAAATAATAAATAATGTGCGTATATGTGTTAACAAGTCTGCAGGTCGCCCCGACAAGGTGAGAGCACATTAATGCTGTAATGTGTTTATGGACGTACCTGTAGGGTTTGTTTGTCTAACGGGTGAGGAGGTGAGGAGGTGAGGGGGAGGAGGGGGACACAGAGTGGGAGGAATTAGGGAGGAAAAACATCAGGTGGAGGATGTTTGTGACTCCCCCGAGACACCAAAACTAACTTATTTAGACTGTGTGTGTGTGTGTGTGTGTGTGTGTGTGTGTGTGTGTGCGTGCGTGCGTGCGTGCGTGCGTGCGTGTGCGTGTACTCACAGTACAGGTGCACTTGATGCAGGGTTTACCCTCTGGACTGAACTCCTCCTTCTCTTTGTACAGACGACCCTCAAAGATGCAGCCTGCAGGAAGAGAAACGTCCCACGTTTTAATTAATAACATGACGACATTTACAGACCGAGTTCTCTGAAGTTTGGAGGCAAAACGTTTCATTTGTTTTTCGTTGTTTATTTCATATTTTAAAATGATTTGTCTCCCTGTCTGTTACTCTGAAAGTATCCAGTTTGATTAATGTCTGAAAGTTTATTTAAAAAGTTATGACCCAAGACTCGCTGAGGGAGTGACTTTAAAATACCTTCTTCCATGTCCACCCATCTTTAAAAAACATTAAAATAAGTCTTTTATTATTTATTAAAGATTTCAAATCACTAAAACAATATATTTTATTATACTAATCAGATGTAGTTGACAGTTTGGAGACCCACAGATAATAAAGACTGTGACTCAGACTGGGTCTGGACTCACTGGGGCAGGTGGGGCAGCACTTCTTCGGGTGGATTTTGGGGTTCTTGCAGTGGACGACACACTGAACCTCCGCCTCGGTGATCACACCTTCCTGTCACAAGCAACCAGCAAAATCATTTCTTTAGTTTCAGCATCCTCCATGCTTTCCATCCTTTCATTTTTGCTTGCTCAACACGTTTGTGTTGAGGTTCCCACATGACGTCTGAGCTGAAACAGCACTGTGTGCCTGCTTCACCTCGCATCTGCTAACACACACACACACACACCTGGCAGCGTCTGGTTACGCAGGGTTTGGTGGAGCTGGTCCAGGACACTGAGCTGTTATAAGATCGTCCATCCAGCATACAACCTGACAGAGAGAGAGATAATGCTGTCAAGACTGTGAAGACACAGAACTTCACTTTCTTTCAACCAAAATGTCAAAAACCTTCATTAACCTGAAAACTGATATTCAGTAAGAGCTGGAAGATAAACTAAAACTCTCTGTAGAGCTGAGAAGAAACTGCAGAATCAGGTGATCATTTTTTTTATATAATTAAAGTTAATAAAATTATAAACCAGTTTTTGGATCCATTGTTGATATAGAAACAGTGATCAGTGAAGTATCTTACAGTTTTATAAAAGCACTACGAGGCCCATCAGCAGCTCTTCTCTGGGAAGTTTTTAGGGGAAAAGTCCAGACAAAACATTTTCCTTTCAAAGCCCTAAAAAATGTACATTCAGCACGTGAAGCTGTGAGGATTTAACCGGGTCAGAACTGAAGGAGTAAAGGATTTTTATTATCAAGTCCGTCAGTGTGTGTTTGGGTGTAACAGCTGCTCAGTAACTCCACACCCCACTCACCCCGTCCACTCAGCACTAAATGAATAGCCTATTCATTTGATCGCATTTACAGTAAGTGGTCCTCAGATCAATGTTTAACTTTCCATACAATGAAACCCGATCACAGACATTGATCTGCTTTTCCTCGCTGTGAAACAAAACCCTCCGACACTGTATCACTGCAGAGGAGGACGAGTAGCATCTCAGAGGAGGAAGAAGATCAGATGAGATGCTGATGAATCCCGTCAGAGACTCAGATCCTGCTCGGACACTCAGTCATCACTAACGCAGATTGATCTGACACGACACGTCTTCATTCCTGTGGTTCATCAGTAACTGAAATCTTTAAAGTAACTAGTAACTAAAGCTGTTCAATAAATAGAGTAAAAAGTACAATGTTTCCCTCTGAAATGTAGTGGAGTAGAAGTACAAGTACCTCAAAATTGTACTCGAGTATAAAGCCAAGTGTAACTCAGTACATTACATCACATAAACTGGTTAATTAAGGCAGTTTTAAAGTAAATTGCTCCTAATAAACTGACCCAGTCTGGCTGTGCAGTCTCTTTAATTGTGTGTATGATTTCATAAAAAGTTTAAAAAACAGCGATATGACATGTCGGAGTTGGGCTGTTCTCCAAAGCAAAGACGCACAGGGGTCCTAAGTCTTAGTCACGGCGGCCACAAGTCGACCGCACAACAGAAAACTAACACGGGTTTCCGTGGAGACGAGGGGCTTTCCACGTCCGGGTCGAGCTCGTTCCACTTCTCTTAACGAAGTGCTGTGTCGTAAAAAATAAAACGCCGGACCACAAACAAAAGGGCCGCGCCCCTGCTGACAGCTGGGAGGTAGGGGTGTGTGTCTGAGTGCGTCTGAGTGTGTGTTCATATATTTCTATAAAACAACTTAATGAGTTCAGACACAGCAGGGGAATCCTCTAAAGCGAGCACAGCTGCAGCGATTAACCAATCAGTTGTCGACTATTAAATTAATTTTGATTTTGATAATCGATGAATCCGAAGTTTTAGGGATTCGTTCAAGATAAAAAGTCAAAGTTCTCTGATTGTGAATATCTGTGAATATTTTCTGCTTTCTTTCCTCCTCTATGACACCTAATTGAAAAATCTTTAGGCTGTGGACAAAACAAGACAAGGTCTGTGGATCATCGAGCAGCCGGGTCATGATTTCTGAACAGACACGTCGCTGTTGGGTTTTTCAAAATGCATTTTTTCTGCCACTTTGAGCACCGCCAACTCCATCGTTCTCAGTAGTACTGACAGAGATGTAAACCTGAGCCGATGTGAGGAGAGGATGAGGATGTAAGAGATGAAGATATACTGAAGAGTTTCTGACTCATAAAAGCAACTGTAAACCTGACAGTGAACCCACACACACTGCTGCTGCTGTGTGTGTGTGTGTGTGTGTGTGTGTGTGTGTGTGTGTGTGTGTGAGAGAGAGAGAGAGAGAGAGAGGGAGAATTTCTATATGTGAGGTTAATAATATATCTTTACTCCCACAGGTCATATTTAGTCTTGGCCGCTTCAGTACTGTACATAAAGTGGTTCCTGAAGGGTGCATGAGTGTGTGTGTGTGTGTGTGTGTGTGTGTGTGTGTGTGTGTGTGTGGTCTACTATTAGTGCAGTGCAGTGCAGCTGCAGGTATTGTACTCTTGTAATAAACCATCCCAGGTTCATTATGTTTATCATTGCTGTAATATCCTGGTCACAGACGTCACTTTGTGTTTTAAGAGGGCAGTAAGAGTAATAAAATCATCGTTTTCCAGCAGCCCGTCCACCCGTCTGTCTCACCTTTACACCTCTCGCAGCAGGCTCCGGTCTGTTTCACCACCAGAGCGCAGTCCTCAGACACCAGCGGACATTTCTCCTGTTTACAGTCGGCCTTCCCCTCCTGCAGCCGGACAGAGACGGAGACGGAGACAGAGACAGAGACAGAGAGGAGTTAGTGTCGTATTCTCCAGTGAACTGAACTATAAGCCTGCTGCCAGTCAGTATCTCACTCTTTAAAAGTGACGGGGAGGAAATCAAGAAGCTTTTTATTTCACTCAGTCTCAGTGAACAAATTCATTCTTTGTTATACTTTTTGTTAATAGTTAAGATACATTGGTCAGTAATAATATTTGACAGGTATTTATACTTAATATACTGCAGGTAAGACTGAAGTTCCTTGCATCGGGTAAAAGTGACTTAACTTGGGACTTGATTAATACATTTTTAAGAGTTTAAACATTTACAAACGCTGCTAATCTGCTTTATCAGGATTGTGCGGCTGTGGTTCAATCAGATTTGATTGCAGCAGTAAAAACCAAATAGCGAAAGCTTTTATTCAACCAAAAAAAACCCTCTGTTTTTATTCCTTTAAGGGTCATTAAAACTATTAATAATAAGTGTTTAATACAATATACTGTGATACCGTAAAATCATGAAATATATTTTCTTTCTGAGATGTTTATACCGTGAAAATCCTAAATACTGCTGACACCCTAAAACCAAAAGATTGGATGAAAAAACATGGATACAAGGTGCTCCTTCTTGCATAAGTAAATAAAATGCTCGCTTCTAGGTGACTGTGTCTGATATTGAGTGTAATGATATTTTTTTATAAAGATTAGACCAATATACGTACGATTTTTGAGTTTTTCAGAGTGTATCGTGGCCAAAACTGCACTTGAAATGTTTCCACCACGCCAGTTTCCCCCTGATACACCTCCTCTGTGCTCTGCTATCATTCTCAATCACAGGTTTGAAGTCTGCAGCTCGTGTTTCTCAGTAAAAAGTGACCCAATCTTTCACAGTTTAGCTGTGAATTTTCACACCAACTCAACGATCCTCCCGTCACCTTTCGTGAACACTGCACATTGTATCCGTCATCACCACTAACTGCACCGTGGGACTGGACTAGAATCAGCGCTCGTTTAATCCGCTCGACTTTCACACCCTCAGCTTTTATTGCTGATTTTGTCCACACGCTGTGAGTGTGTGTGTTTTATTTTACACACTGTGAGGGTTTATAAAGTGGAGGCTGGCGGCTCTCATGGCCCTGTGGCACTGCGGCAGGCGGCTCTAACGAGGACGGATCAAAGGAGGGCGAAAATAAATCGGGGTGGTTTAATATAGCAGCAGCGCTCCAACTAAACCCCAACCACACTGAGGACAGATGAAGTCATGACAGCGAGGGAGGAGGAGGAGGGTGGACGGAGATGGAAAGAGGGGAAAGAGAAAGTAAAATAAGCAAGAAGGAAAAGAAATTAGATAAAGTAGAAAATCTCCTGCAGCACAGGAGTCAGCTTCATCCAGAAATCTGCTGGAAACTTTCACAAAAGTCTAATCTGTGTCGGGCTGAACGACAATTTAAAGGTATTATAACATCTAAAATCTACGTGAACTCCTCGTCTCAGTCAGTGTGGGATTTGTAACCTCATTAGATCCTAAATCTCTTCTACACTTGTGGGATTAAACAGCCACAGGATCATCTGACCACAGTCCCATCCATCTCACTCCTGTTATAAATAAAAAGAGCGGAGGCATCCAGACCACAGAGGTGAGAGTCGGGTCAGATGAACAGAACAGAACAGAACTGCACAGGAAGAGGCTGCAAAATGTAGTGAAACAGGTACAGTGAGGAGAGCAGCTGGTGCAAAGTGTCACATGCATTTCATCTTAAAGCAACAGGTGCTACAGAGCCTCAGTCGACATCATCCCTTGAAGGAGTCATCGTTTTCAGTCTGATTCCAGTTTCTCACATGTGAATATCTTCTGTTTTCTTTCCTCCTCTGTGACAGTAAACTGAATATCTTTGGGTTGTGGACAAGACAAGATATTTGAGGACGTAATCTCGAGCTTTGGAAAAACACTGACTGATATTTTCACCATTTTCTGACATTTTAAAGACAAAACAACTCCTCAGTTTTCAGATTTCCCCCAAAAAAGAGAGTGAAGCGAGCACAAGAACCAAAAATGATGTACTGAAGGTCCTGACTTTGTAGTTCCTCGGGTTTAAAGGACCATACCGGTGTTTTGTTTAAGTTCCTTAACTAAAAATCATTTACATTTTTTTTTTCAATATTTACTGCCCACTTTCAGATGCATGCTTTACACTCTGAGGTTTTATTAGTCCTGATGCTTCAGATCGTCACAGGTTGACATTTAATTCTGTAGAGTAAAAATTAAATCTGTCCAGTTCAGGAATGTAACTAAGTATAAGTACTTAAGCAAAAATGTGAGACACTTTTACTTTGAGTATTTCCATTTTCTGCTACTTTAGACTTCCACTCCACCACATTTTGGAGGAAAATATTGTTCCTCACATTTATTTGATTACTTTGGTTACTAGTTACTTTGCAGATTACATGCTGTATCAGAGCAAGTATGACTTTTGGATACTCTTAACGACACTGAATCTGTCGGTAGACTCTTGAAACTTGCTCGAGTTAAGAATGAAGTCTGCATCAGAGTTTACACAATCATGTCACAGTAATGCAGCTTATACTCAAATTGATTTGTGAAATCTCGATTGCATGACCTCATAATGATGATGTAACGCGCACATGATGTCTGTGATGCTTGATGACGCAACTCAAGAGCGGCTGAAGAGTCTACGGACAGATTTTGGCTCACAGATCTGGATCATCATACCCTGCTCTTCTCTGTTTACTATCTCCTTATATCTGTATTTACTAAATTTGAGGCCTCTTCAATCTGATGTTTCTTTTTTTTTGCTTATTATCTCGTGTGGCCGGCCATCTTCCACATCTATTGCATGTCTGTCCGTCCTGGGAGAGGGATCCCTCCTCCGTGGCTTCTTCCATCTTTTTTTTTTCCTGTTAAAAGGGTTTGTCCTCACTCTAATCGAGGGACAGAGGATGTCTTTCGCTGTACAGATCGTAAAGCCCACTGAGGCAATGCGATTGTGATTTTTGGGCTGTATAAATAAAACATTTGATTTGATTTTCATAACTTAGAGAAATAACAACTATTCTGTCTGGCACGGAAGAAAAAAATACAGTGAAATCTGTTAAACACAGACGCAGCGCTGTTTACAGAAAAAGGTTGCTCTGATGTGAAATACATGTGATTTGTATTAAAAGGGGGAAAAACACCAGAATGATCCTTTAAAGGAACTGTGGATGATTTGGTCACCAAGGTCACGCTCTCTCTCTCTCTCCTGTTATCCATTAACACAAAGTGTTAGTACATGTGACCTTCACCCTCCTCCCTCCCTCCCTCCCTCCCTCCCTCACTCTCACCCTTCTTGTCTCAGGGTCAAAGGTCACAGCGGGTCACCACGCCTTATAAACACTCGACATACCGACGCGGCACCGAGGCTGGTCGACGGGACGGCTGTCTGTCGCTGAGGGTGACGAGCCTCCGCAACACACACACACACACACACACACACACACACACACACACACACACACACACACACACAGTGGGTAAAGCGTTGGTATGCTCGGATGTGTGTGTGTCAGAGAAAGAGAAAGTGTGTGTGACCTGTGTGTGAGTGTGTACAGAGGCTACTGTACGAAGACACACGGACGACGACGACTTCCACTGAATTACACTAAACATACGTTTTCGACCGGTTGTCTTCTGAGACCTCACAGCTCCACATTAACTGAGAAAAGTCTGTTGGATCAATATTATTATATTATATTATATTATATTTATGTTCAGTCAACTAAAATCTTATGTGTTGAACTAACAAGACTTTTTCATGTTGACTACACAGACTTCTTTTTTTGGTTCTTGTACTTTTGTGAGTATTTTTTCAAGTCTGTAATTTGACTTTCACTTAATTAGACATTACATTATGTAATCTTCTTAGTTACTTTTAATATCATAATTAAGTACTGAGCACAGTTTGAATTAAAGCACAACTTTTTTCTCAAATGCCTGCTATTGACCAAACATCAATGGTTAAAAAGTAACTAACACTCTGAGTAGTGTTTGAGAATAATCCTTTGTACTTTGACTCAGGTATTATTTTGATACAAGTATAGTTTTACCTGTAACTGAGTAACTTTACTCGTACTTTCATTACTCTCTCCACCACTGGTTATACACTTCTGACATGTTTTGATCATTTCCAATCTGATGTAATCTAGTATTTTGGACATAATTAAACCTGGTTTTGCCAAATCTCAACTGCAGCATTCTCCTAAACAACTGAAGTAGCTGGGGACTTGTTATAAAACGGAAAAAACAACCAAAAATAAATAAAATATACTCCGAAATTTTACTAAAACTTTGCAGAATGAGCTATTAGCACTTCCTGTTTGCAGTGAAGCTGTGGCTGTACAGACAACTCTCACTGGATTACTTTGATACTGAAGAAAACTTAAAAACAGGATTTTTCTAAGGCAAGTTCTGCCCATGTAAGGAGCTTTTTTGAGGATTTCTAAGCAGATTTATGCTTCAACGCTGTTTTGCTGTGAAGCTCCAGAAATGTTTTGTGGACTGACTTTCCATGAGCATGGAGGGAGGAGATGATGACTGGCTGAATGAATGATTTGAACTTAGCCAACAAAATAAAAGTAGCAGTTTTATTCTTAATAATCTGGTGGAAAAAACTGCCTTCAAGTGGTAACAGAAGGTTTGAACCTGACAGTGACGAGGACACGTGGAGTTCATGAGTTCAGTGATGTTAGAGTTGCATCTCTGAAGTCACAGTGACACGAGGTCGAGACTGAAATAGTCTTAAATCAGATTGTATCCGCAGCATTTTCAAATCCAATCAGTTCAATTCAATCATTTCTAACGTCATTAGTGAAGGCTAACGACGACCGCAGTAATGCCACTGATGACCGATTTCATGAGCTTTATCTGTTCAGTGTACGCTTGGATTTTTCACCAGTAAACCACAGGAAATAAAGTTTTTCTTGACGAAAACATCCAATTCAAATCAGTTAAGTGCGGATAATAAAAGTCATGTGACTGCAGGGACGAATCTCGGAAAAAAAGAGCCATTAAATCATTCTGTGTTCACCAGGAAGAAGAAAACATAAAGCCAGAGGTTCAAATCTAACATGGATACTTGTTTCTTTAAGGTTCTGTGGTGCCACGACTTGGACCAGGTCATCTATACACATCAAAAAAATTAAGAAAGTCAAATTCTGGCTCATGCGATGTCATTTTATTATTGACTAGGTGGGATTTGACTGATGTTCACAGATGTTTTGCACAAGTGACTTTTTTTAAATCAATACCAGAATCAAAAACAAAGTTAACTCAGATTCAAGGGACACGATAATTACTACTCATATTAAATTAAAAATATTAAATAATACACGATGAACAGGAGATTTAGTGATCAATTTAACATTTTATTAACTTCTTCTTTTTGAATGAATAAAACTCCTCATTTATGTGACACTTGGGCTGTTCTGCCACTAGGAGGCGACAGTGCTCATTATTTCTCTTCATCAGTGTTTTTTTTTTGTCTCCCATCATCCATCACTTTCTCTTCCTCTGTCTTGGCTTTCTTTCTTTTTGCCCTCTCCAATAAATATCACCTGTATCTCCTCGACTCTTTCTTATTCTCTCACACTCAGTTTCATCAGCGTCTCGTGTGTTTCAGAGCTTCTTACTCGCCTCCCTCTCCTTCTTTTCATGCTTTCTCTCTCCGTCCTGTGAAGGATTGAGAGATCATTCAGGGTCTGTCAGCACAGGAGAGGAACACTCAACTTAAAGGTCCCACTTAAGCCCTCGGACGTCAGCCCCTCCCCTTTGCCACTGCGACCTTTCACCTTTCACCCTTCCTCCAAAACAAACAGGTCACGACCCCCCGCCGGAGAGCAGGAGCCACAGTAGCTTAGGGACGAGACGGGAGGAGAAAGACGCCGATGGGAACCGGTTTTTCCCAAAACTGTCTCAATGAGTCGTCTTTTCTCTAATAACGTCGCCCCCAGCTGGTCGGAGCAGAAGACAAAACGCAGCGTGAAGGTCGATCTGTTGACTTTACTTTGAGCAGGACGGCTGCAAATATAGTTTGATTAAACACAGTTAATAACCTCTTAAGTTGCTTTAAAGTTTAAAGATAAGTTTTGTCACGTTCACTGACATCCTTCCTCACTCTCTGACGTATCATGTTTCCCCGAAGTTATAGCAACAGGCGACCAGACGAAACGCAACGTAACCTCGAATTAACTTGTGGATTTCTCTGGGTGGGAGCATTGTTGGAAAGATTTGGGATAATGTAAAACAAAAGAACAAAATATAACAAAAGTCTGGATGTTTTTCGACATTTTTATGTGGAAATGTGGAAAAGTTTCACTGGATATCATTGGGATTTTTTTCAAAGTTTGTGATCTCCGCTCATATTTGGGTTTGAACAAAGTTTGGGTTTGGGCTGACGGCAACAAAGAACCTGCGTCGTCTTATCTGCACTCGAACACACCGCAAAGACTACAGCTGACCGCCAACTGCATGAGAGGAGATACCTCTTCATACCACCAGGTGGCGGTAGTCTACTGATATACACACTGTTGCTATTATAGCCACTTCTAATCGAGAATATGTCTGATAAAATGTTGATGTCACTGGCGAAGAGGCGGTGGTCGGCTAAAAAGCCACCGACAAGGGCTGACAGGGGTCGATGGTGCGGGACACGATGCAACAACGAGGACGACAGACGCTCATCAATGGCCCCGACATGTCAGAGCCCACAGATGAACCGCAGCGGTGATGAAGGTCGGAGAAGTTGTGAATAAAGTAGCATACAAATCAAAGATATGTCTGTAAAATGTAAGAAAAAGTGAAAAATGGCTCCAGGTGACATCTTCATATTGCTTATTTCCAAAGCTGGAAACAGAAAATATTTAGAATATTTATTAGATAAATTATGATAAACCAAAAAGCCACAAGCCCTTAAACCCCTCCTCCTCTCCTGAATTCCTGCATAACACTTTCATAAAATGTCGTTTTTGTGGCTTTTTGTTTCGCTCACTAAGACTCTTCTGGCACTGAGGCCACAATAATGTTTAATTCAGCTCATTATATTCCTGAGTTTGTTCACCGAGGCTTTTTCTTCTGTTTCAAGGTCACCTTTATTCTCCTCGACTGACCCCGTCCTGCCTTTCACCTCCCTCTCTGACCACTCAGACTCTCTTCATCTCTCGTTTCTTCCTCACGTCCTACGTCTCAGTCTGCAGAAGAAGAAAACCTCTACTCTTCTTCCTTTATCTGAATTTTGCTTTTATTTTGAAACACAAGCGAAATGTCATTAAAGTTCACTGACTGATATTTTCCACGTTGTCTACATTAGGAAACAGAAGAGCGTAGATAAGATCAGAGCATGTGTTGGTTCAGTGTTATCAGGTGTTATCAGGTAAACCTCCTCTATTGATCAGCTACTGTTTGAGTTGGGACACCGACAGGAAACGACCTCTGACCCTCCTCTCAGATCGATCAACAGATACTGAGTGTAAAGCTCCTCCGTGTGTCGTTCATCTGGAATGTTTGTTTGATCGATTAACAGGCTGCTGTCACCTCCGACCTTTGACCTCCCCTCTCTGATAGAAGCTGCTTGAAACGTTGGAAATGAAGAAATTGAGACTTGTTCTGATATTAAACTCAAATTAAATCCCAGGAGGACGAGAGCTGCTGATTAAACGTCTTTGAACACGCTCATCTTTTGGGTGGACGGTGAACTGAACGTATCCGTTTGCGACTCATGAATGTGAGTGTCGTTAACGCTGACACACTGTGTTTTAGCCGGCATGCGGGCATCGCTAGTGCAACTGGCAATTTGGACGCAACCACAGGTGTAAGACAATTTATATGAATATTTAAAGGAGTTTTATAAACAAATCAGAACAGATTCCAGTGAAAAAGCTCACATTTTTATGCACATTGTGCCCGTCGGGTCTGAAAAACAAAGTCAGAACGCCGGCCACGTCAGCAAACAAATTTGAAAAGACACAGTTGAAGGATCGTGACAGTCACCAGAAAATCATTAACAAAGGGCAAGATCGCAAGTTGTTATTAACACCCTTGACACGTAGTCAAGCTCATGTACCCACTTCAAATGGGCTGCATGCTTACACTTTAGCTTAGAAGCTACAATGGCGATTTTGGCTTTAAAAACAAGCTGTAAATAACTTATTTTCATATCATTTGGGGGGTTGTTTTTTTACGTTTTAAAAGCAAAAAGTCTCCAGCTGCTTCAGTTGTTTAGAGGAATGCTGCAACGCTGATTTGCTGTGAAGCTCCAGAAATGTTTTGTGGACTACGAGACTTCGCCTGACTTTCCATCAGCATGGAGGGAGGAGATGATGACTAAAATTACATTTTTCGGTGGACCTGTGTATGTTGTTGCTATTGGAGTAGTTTTAGCTCAGGTGCTAACGATATCCCAGTCATCGTTGAGTCCCGTCACACTCCTGTGGGATCAAGATTGTTTGCGACGTCCTGATTGTTACCAGCGATACGATGTTGCCTACGATACAGCACCTAGAGGCAGGACGTTTGATATTTTTATTTGTAGTCTTTGAGTGCAGAATCCAGAATAACAAGCCAAGGTCAAGTCTGCTGATGCAAGATGTCGAAACAGACTCCAGCTTTTGTTCCCACAATGACGCTGAGCGGGAAAACTATCAGACATTTACAGAGAGAGAAAATCTGAGCTGAGCTGCAACAAGTGATGGAGTGGAAAAAAAAAAACGATCCGAGGGCGAGCGAGCGGAGGAGGAAGAGCCGATGAGAGAGTGGAAAAAGACACGGAGATGAACAGACAGATAGAACGAGGATGATGAAGAGCGTGACGGAGATGGACCGACTCCCTCCGAGATAACAGATCGTCATGGCGACCGGCCTGTCAGTCAGTCTGTCAACCACATCCACTCCTGGCCCCATTACAGCACTCGGCCTCACCCCGACTCACACAATGGCTCTTCTGTGTGTGTCTGTGTGTGTCTGTGTGTGTGTGTGTGTGTGTGTTCATACCCACAGAGCCATTAGCAGGTACCACAGAGCCAAACCTCCCCTCCACCCCCCACACCACTACCCCTCCATGTATGAGTGACACTGGAGCCCTGATGGCTCCCCAACCCCCTAAAGACATCACGGCGACACAGAGAGTCCCGTCTTCTGAGGGGGGATGAAGGACGTGGAAGTGTAGGAAGTGAAAAATGCTTTTTTTTTTGCTAACGGCGAAGTTTAACCTGATTTTAACCTGGATGTTACGTTATCCAGCATCAGAAAAGGTTTCCTCAGAAACTTCCCCAGAGAGAACAAGATTATGCTGCAAATCAGCTGCTGGAGCTCACAGAGATAAAATTATACTCATATTATTAACAGTAAACAGTCGGACTTTAAGAGAAGTTTCGTCTGGTTTTTGCATAATTTATACCTTCAGCTGTTATTAAAGGACAAGTTAATGTCAGCGATATAAGCATTTCTCATTTTCCAGCAAATTAAAAAGTGATTGATTGAAACAAGCAGGTAAAATCTTTGTAAAGTGCAGATTGAAATGTTAATATGTACGTTAGACAAACATCAAGAGTAGAAACCTTCAGTAATTCAAATTACAGTTTTTGTTCTTTGACTTTGAAAGAAAATCGAAGCTTAAAATTGAGCAGGCAACAACATGCCGACCGATGAGAAGTGAAACTGAAAACTGATATGTGACTGATATGAGTTTGTGCTCGAAGGAAAGAAGAAAAAGCCCCGTGGCATCTGGGGTTTAAAAAGTTTTTAGGAGAAAAACAAAGGCCAAATTCAATACAGATTGAGCCCTGAATGTATGTTAAGTTTATGAGTGTGTGTGTGTGTGTGTGTGTGTGTGTGTGTGTGTGTGTGTGTGTAAGGGGGGGTTAAAGTAGAGATGAAAGGCCGGCCATTGCCTGCTGATGACTGATAGCATTCAGCAGGGCTTTGGCTGATGTCTGCCTGATAACACAGAGGACGGCTCAGTCAGACCGCAGGCCGAGGAGAGCCTCGCAGCAGCCAATCAGAAGACAGCAGAACGGATATAAGGTCGGATAAAACGAAGGTTGTATTTGCCATGAATCAGTATAAACTGTACGTGTTCAAAAAGACATGGAGTCCCGTTTAGTAATTCCAAATAATAGCCGATCCAGACTCCCTTAAGAAATCGCACAATTTTGAGGGTTGAGCTGCGTGAGGAGAAACTTAAAAAACTTTGTGAAACAGCAAATACAGATTATAAATCATTGGGGCCCTCTTCTAAATTCGGCATTAAATGCAAAACATGAAGTTGTTTGTTTCCTTGTAAAAAGAAGACAAAGTTTTAAGCTACTTTTTTGCCACCTGTGGAGAATTGGCCCCAGACTCCCTTAAAAAATCCTGCAATTTTAAGAGTTGTTGAGTAAGTAGAAACTTTAAGACATTATGAAACACTGTCTCTGACAAATTCTTAATTCTTTGGGCCTTCTTGTAAATTCGGCAATAAATTAAAAACATGGTGTCTGTTTGTTCCAGTGATGTACGTGTTTATTTGCATACAGAGCTGGGAAGTGAGATCACAAGTGGAAACTCAAGACGCATGTCAGGACGCCTGTTAACGCCAGGTGTGAACTGACGAGCTTAGATTAGACTAATGAGTGAAGATAGCGAGTGTTTGAGCCGTCCTGACAGTGGTTTATCTCGCAAGCCCATTGGAAACAAGCGTTTTCCACGGACATGTTGTAGAAAATTATATCAGGAGTGTTGTTCGGTGTGTAGAGTATATATTAAGGATGCAACAAACACACATGGACTTGGACACACACACAACTTGCAGCCTTCAAGTTCACACCCGTGTGCTTCCTGCAGGGCAAACACTCCGGTCATGTGACGCCTTTTAAAAAACCCAAAACCTCTCATTCAGCCGATGTGGAGGCAGTGACACAGAAAAGCCTCGCTGCTCCATTCTCATCCCCTAAAACAAAGACCTCTACAGCAGTAACGGGGGGGGTGGAGGGGTGGTGCCGGGGTCGGGGGTCAAAGAGCACATGTTCCAGGAAAGAGTCGTCCCCTAACGTTTTGTAGGCTGGTTTTAATAGTCGGGCCGAGCCAAGACAGCGTGACGACAGGCATGTCTGTTAAAACAAACAATCCCCACTTCATGTTTCACTGCAAAGTTTGTTGTAAATCCTCAGAAAACAGTTAGGAGTCGCATTATGAAGTGCGATCCTGCACTCGCAAACTCCTTAAACCGTTAAAAAAACATCCACCACAATGAAACCACCATATTTTTTATAAAACTGTTTACAAAAGTGGTTCAATGCATCAAATCTAACAATCCACACTCCTCGTCTCAGCTAACATCCCGCCAAAGCTTGCGTTTCAAAGTCCTGTCGCAGTCTTACAAATGTTTCCCAACCTTCCGATAAGAAACACAACACACGGCTCAATAATCAGCTTTTACAAATATCACTATCAGTGCTTAAGGAGGTCATTTTTGATCCTATCGGCCCGAGTGAAAAACCTGCAACAGCAATTACACGCCAAGGTGCGAAGAGCAAACAGGGCGGGCGGCCAGTCATTCAAATGTCACGGTGAAAATAACCGTCAGCTCTGAAACAGATCTGACGGTGCAGAACCAGAAACTTCTTACCAGACACACGCAGGTGATGCAGGGGTTGTCGGTGATGTTGGGGATGTGCAGGACTTCTCCTTCGTTCTCACAGCTGGCCTCGGTACCTGTGAAGGACAGCAGGGAGGTGACAAAGGTGAGATGAGAACGTCAAACAAGCTTCTGTTAAATAAACTGTGGACAAAAACAGCAGATGACTCATGAGCAGAGGTAGATTAAAGTTTGTTCAGCCTGACCGCTCACATGAACTTCTTTTCTAGCAGAAAAGGACAGACAGACAATGTTAGTGATATTTTTAAGGGGTGGTGGAGACCAAAAACAGAGCTAAAAGAGGCTGAATTTTGGACTTTGGGCACTGACACACCACAGCGACATCAAAGAAGTAACAGCGACTACAGCCAACTGTCACATCGCCTCACATCACCTCTGCCTCGGCCAAAAATCTGCACTTGAACACACCGCAAAGACGACAGCTGATGACCAACTAGCTTGCACATTTAGTGCCTGCGCAGAGGAAATAACTCTCGAGGTGGCTGTAGTCTGTTTTCGTCATTCAAAGCAGCTTTTGCCTCAATTTTCACACCACTCTCACTCATATAGCCACTTGAGAATATGATAAAAAGTTGCAAATGGCACTGGTGAAGAGGCAGAGGTGAAAAATAAACACACTAAATGGGTCATCATGGATACCAAACGGAGGGATTTCTCTTGCTCTCACTTGCTCAGTTGGCCGAAAAGCCACTGAAAAGGGCTGGCTAGTACCAACACCCGACCGTAGGACTGGTGGGTCTGGGCCCTTACGGGTGATAATATGTCAGTGATGTGTTTACAGCTTGTTCTGCTGCCCCCAAGTGGCCAAAAATTCAATTATTGCTACTTTAACTTTTTGTTTGTTTGGTTTTCATTCGCCCAATTTTGAGGCTGTCGAGCCGGCACCACACAGACGACCAGGACCACCACTGATTATAAATAAGAGCCAGACTGATACTGGATCTTTGAGGAGGATATCAATAATAATATCTGAGAACAAAGAGAAAGTGTGTCGGTGCTGGAGAAGAGCAGCAGTTTTATTATTTTTATTCACTGTCATTACATCACAGCTGCTACACCTGACTGTTTAACCAACATTAATAGGCTAATATTGACCCTGGTCTTATATCTGAAGGTGCGGCATGTTTTGAGCAGATTATTTAAACTTGGTGTTTTTGTTTGTCCGTCCAGGTAAAAGCAGTGTCATTTAAACTGAGGTCTTAAAAAACGTGAGTCAGTCAAGTTTGTTACGAGAGCAAATGTAATCTGAACCAACTGCAGGAAACGACCCCAAACACAAGGGTTTATGGGTAGAAGCAGACAGATGTCAACATCGCACGGCCAGCAGTTCCTCCAGCAGTGGAAAGAAACGAGGTCCGGCCCGATGCTCCGCTGTTTGTTCATGTGCCAGCTTTGTTTTGACTCTCTAAAAAGGACAACTTCCTTCCCAGTAGGAACTTATTGTCATGAGCTGGAAGCCCCGGGTAAACCCCCCCCCCCCACCGCTGACCGCTCTGTTTGAGTGTCAAACTACTTCCTGTTTCTGGTCATATATCCTCCAGCTGATCCTATCTCTGCTGTGGTTCATCTGTTGTGATGATGCAGTTTCTTCCTCGGGGAACATTTGAGGTTTATCTCATCAAAACACTGTAAAGCTTCGACGCTGCACAGCGATGAAAGATTTCTCATTGACACAAAAAGATTGAGACATTTCTGAGCAATATTTGTTCTGACTTTTATCAACGTGGCCTCCTGTGACCTCCGACTCTCGACCTGCTGACTGCTGGTTTGTTGAAATGTTGATAAGAATTGACCGCAAGCTAAATGTCTTTCCTGAACTGTGAATGGCAGTGTAATGGCAGCGTTATTCAGCATTTGATTGTGGGCAGATTCCCTCGTTAGCATGTCCAGCTATCAGGGCCAATCAGCACAATATTAGCTAATTACAATCATTTGCAGGTTACAGGTCAGCCCCACTTTAATAAGGCCTGGTTTACGTTTACCACATCCACAGTGTCGTTCACCACACACAGATTTAAGCTAACGGTAGCAGCTCTGTCCTGCTCTTAGATTTACACAAGACTCAAACAAGTTTGTAATGAATTCATTGAGCTAACAATATCTTGATTAGCTAGCTGGCGATAGCAGATATAATATGCTTGCGCCAGGTGTCATTTCAGCCAAAAACAAATGAAAAGTATCTGAATTCTCAGCCCAGTCGCAAAGATAAAATGTTAGCAGGCAACGTTTCTGCAAACTCGGATGCGTTCCAAGGTTGACATTTGCTCCACGTGTGATATATCACGATGGTGGTGTTATCACAAGACAACACGGCTGCCAAGCTCGAGTCACACCGCTGAATATTTCTAAATACACCAGGTGTTTTTGTGGCGTAAAAAGTGTGTGTGATCTGATCGTGGCGACTAAAATAGGAATGTCAAGCCAAATCATGATGCTTTCCAAACCCTAACTAAGTGGTTTTTGTGCGTAAACCTTATAAAACTCAACCTAAACAACCGTAAAGTTGCAACATAAAGAAACGTTCAGTTGGAATCAGAAAATGTCCTGATGTGAGGAAGCAGCAAAGAAAACACATTTTTGGCACGGGGCTGAAAGAGTTAATGTTTGAGCTCCTTTAAACAGAAGATATCTGACGTTTAACTATTGAAATCAATCAATAAATTAACAATGAATTAGACTCAGACCTGAATAGACTCCAGCTTGTAACTGGATCTAAAATGGAAGCGACTACCAGAGTCGGAGAGAGAGAGCGACCTCTAACCCAGGAGAGGTCACAGAGTCCCCCTGCTGTCCTTGAGCTCCAGCCCCCTTTTAATGACTCTGCACTGCTTTCTCCAACTTACCCCGTCCTCTTTACCTCCCTACAGCTTTCAGTAGCTTCAGCTTGTGTTTGACTTTGATTAAAAGAAAAGGTTTGAAGTGTTTTTATCACCGTCTGTATACAGAGAGAGGATCTGTACGGATGGACACGAGGTGAACGCAGCAGCTGACAAACAGAAGAGGAAGGTATTTTGTCGGACTGAAGACGAGGCCCCAGAGACCGAGTCCCTCCCCTCCTCTCCTTCCCCGCCCTCACCCCCCACCACTTACAGCCCTGCCAGTTTAATTACACTCGAAGGCTGTAAATTTTACAGTGGTGGTGGAGTCGGCAGGGTTCGTCTGCTCTGCCAGAATCCACAGGCTGGCTTCTCAGCTGAACTCAGAGACAAGACGGCACGACTCGCTGCCAGGAGGATCCATTGTTGTTGAGTTTATTCAAATTTAGTCCATTAACAGCCCCGATACAGACTCTGCTCAGATCTTTCACTTGTTGCCGTTTGACTCTCAGCTTCAAAAGAACAGAGCTAATTTCACCACCTTTATGTATTTTAACTCATAACAGTTTGTCATATTTTGTCAGATCATCACTTGATTAATTAAAGATTAATTGGAGCTTTTTGAAAATAAAGAAATACGTCAGTTTAAATTCATTTATAAACGATTATACAGAACTCGAAGGTGTCAGATATTGTTAAAGAACAGTGATCCAACTAATCCATGAAGTCTGGGAGGTTTTTGGTGAAACTGACAGCAGCTACAGCCTCGTATCTAACTGGAATGGCACTCAGTAGAGCGCATACCTCAGCCAACATCTAAATAAGGCTGATTCTTTTAAGCAAGATTCATCCATTATTCCCTGAGAAATAAATGAAAAATGTGGGGAAAACGCCTTGACAAGCGATGTTAAAGAAACTTAGAAAACATTCCTGCATCCGCATTAAAAGTTACCGGGTCTATTCTGGGCCGAGACCCATCCTCCATCCAAGTTTCATGTGAATCAGTTCAATAGTTTTTGTGTAATCCTGCTCACAAACCAACGGACATGAACTCTAAAGTAACTTTTATTCAGGGTTTCCTCCAGTCGAACCACGTCAGCAGCCCTTTTAACTTTAAAGAGGTCAATGGTGAGTTTATAAAGTGGATCTCAAACCCCAGAAGAGAAACAGCAGACAGTTCTGACGAGCAACAAGTGTCCTGGAGCAGATTTAATCCAGTAACGCTGCGGTTATGAACGCTGTAGAAGCCAACAGGATGACCTCTGCTACCCGCTGCTCCACCTGCTGCAGTGACACATTCAACCGCTCGACTGCAAGAACTCAAACCGCCCAGAACCCTCCGGTCTGTGGTTCAGCAGACAATAGACAGGATGATACAGTGCATATTTGGGATGCCAGGTGGAGGAATCTGATCTGCTGCCTGGGATCAGGACGGTGCAGCCTCCTCCAGCTGATACACAGAGGTGCTTACTGCTTCTCCCTTCACTGTTTCATGTCAAACAGATACACGTGTCCGACTGCTCAGAACCCATCTGGTCCAAGTTTGGTTCCCCCCATCTGATTCTCATCTCTGTGTTTGCTTCAGGAGCAGAGATAAGAGCCAGGAGAGGGGGAAACCCTGATGATCTGACATTATTCTTATCAGCGCTTGGAGCGGATGTGCGTAAAAAGTTATTCCTGTCTTCATGTTGAGGTCTGTGTTAATGTTTAAAGAGCTGAATCCTCTGATCTGAATCAGCTTTAGCAAAGATTTTTCTCCTTTTTGTAGATGAAATCCGAAACTAAATAAATAACCACAATCAAAATCTGGTGTCCAGTCTTCAAAGCAGCAGAGGAGGAAGGTCAGCCGGGAGTCCCCGTCCCTCACCCGGCTGCTGATAAGACGCATACAGCGCGCACCACCACCACATCCACCTTTCATTCACCCAGTTTCTTTTATTCTCACTTCTCCGCGGCGCTGCAGGGCAAACAAAAACGATATCCTATGATGCAATGCGGCTGTCAAAGGAGGAGCGGGCCCGGGGAGGGAGCGCGTCCAGCCCGGGGAGAGACAGAGAGAGAGGAGCAGCTGAACCAGAGCTGGCTAAAGAAAGTGATTTACACGTTTACAGCCTGCTTTTAACTCAAAAAGTGGGTTAATTATAACTTCTGGTGGCGCAAACAACAATTTGAGTAAAAGATCACTTCTAATTTTACGCAGAGCTTTCATCCTAAAGATCTAAATCCGTGTGTGATCCCCCTTAAGATTTATATAAATTACTTTGATATTGACTCATGTCATCGTGATTTATGTCGGAGCAGAAAACTACCTCTGCAAAACAAACAAGCTCTGCTGCAGATAACAAGCTGGATTTTGGTGGTATTTCTCCTCCAGTGCAACCCTGAGGAAGGGAGACCGATTCGTTTGCGCAGCGGATAACCCGGGTTAAACTGAGAACCGAGTCCAATTTCATCATCCAGCACCAGACTCAAGATTAAGACGCTTTTAAAAAATCAGCAAAGACGCCAATTTTTCAGACATTTAGTGCAAAATATAAAAGGTGAAGTTGTGGGAAGTGTTTTTACGCATTCTGTTGATTCCTTCCTTCCTGGTGATCACGCACCAAACTAAAGGCTTCATGCATTCTTCAGCTGACCACCACATTACCTCTTTGATTCAAATACAGACTGAAGGAAGCGCGGAGACGCTGCAGACTAAATAACCGGCGGGGTTTGGGTAGATTTTTACGCACGGTGGGTGTTTGTGATGTGTCATTATGAAGCCGTGTGATCCCCTTTAATCTTACCTGTAATTAGCGGAGAGGAGGACCGGGGCGTTTGGAGCAGCAGGAAAAAGCAGAAGAAAAACCTACAGGTGGACCAGGAGGGAGGGTTCGAGCAGCGGAGCAACATCATCGAGTTTTTTTTTTTCTCCTGTCAGAAAATAAAAATAAAAAATCAATCCAGAAATCAAGATCCACGTTCAGACTTCTCTTTTATTCCAGCCAGGAGAGAAAAAACCCTCCTCCGTCTGTCAGTCTGCGCTGAAATGCAAAAAAGCGACAATCAGCCAGACGCGCGGAGATCACACCGACATTAAAATGACAAAGACGCGCCGGCCGGCAGGAGACAGCGGGGCTGCTCATGTCATGCGCGGAGAAACAGGAGTCCAGAGGTGAATTAAAAACATCTTCAGGATCAAATCAGTCCCCAAAAATCCTGCAGATGAAGGAGATCCTGAGAGGAGCGGAGGGTTAAAAGGTTCTGAAAATGGATTTCGCTCCTCTCCGGCACCCAAACCAAAAGTGTGCGAGCTCAGATAAACAAACACAGCTGATTCACAGCAGCTGGAGAGTTTTTAAACGGACTCTGACTCCCCGAAGATAAGTGAAGTTTTTTTTCCAGGAGTGGACGCGTCTCAGTCTCAGTCCGTTTGGCACATGGATGCTCGCTGTCCGGGACGGAGGAGTGGACTGCAGCCTCTCTCTCTGTGTGTGAGCAGTGTACAGAGTCGACCTGCCTCTCCTCCTCCTTCTCTGGTATTAAAGCAGACCTCTGGTGTCGGAGCGCACCACAGAGCCAGAAAGTCCTGCCTCCTCTGTGAGCGCCGGGACCTCCTCCTGCCTCCAGACCTCTCCAAAAAACCTCCTGCAAATCCTCCAGACCCTCTCTGGTCCTGCGCTCCAGAGCTGCTGCTGCAGACTTCTCCCAGTCCTCCTCCTCCTCCTCCTCTTCCTCCCTTAAGGAGAAACCCTCCTTTTGTTATTTTAAGTTTTTAATAATCACAGTGTCTCTGTCTGCTACTGAAGCTCTGTGCGCTATAAAGCTGTGTGTGTGTGTGTGAGAGAGAGAGAGGGAGCTCTGGGATTCAGTTTCATTACACGAACCAGGGGAGCTACATGTGCTTCATGTCTCTAGGTTGTAAATGTAAATGTTTTAATAGAAGAAGAGAAACAAAGCAGAAGAGACAGGAGGACTGAAGTGAAGCCGGCCTGCAGAAACAGACACAATTCAGCTTTTCTTCTAAAAATGCCCCAAAATTTGAAATAAAATACTTTTTGAATCCATCATGTCTTCTGCCTCAGAGTCTCCCTGGTGACACTGTTGTGGAGACAAACATTTTTTCTTTAATTTTAGAAACTTCTTCCTTTGTCTGAGTATTTTGTCGACTTTATTTAGAAACGAGCAAAAGCCAAAAAGTATGTCGACACTGCTGCCTTCATGTGTACTTTTGGTCTGAAGGAAAAACCTTAATTCTACAGCAAACAATGATTTAGACAAAAATATTCCTCCATTTTTGTGCCTTACAGTTTGTGATTGTCTCGTTCCTGTTTCGACATGACAACGTGCACAAAACAAGTCCATAAAGAAATGTTTTTCCACGGTTTGGTGTGGAAGATCTTGGCTGGTCTGCAGGATCCTGATGAACTGGAGACCTGAACACCCAAAAAAATCAGCGTTGGACCTCAGCGACGCTCTGAATGGGAGCAGATCCGTGCAGCAATGGGATCAGTTGTTTCCAAAGCACGATCAGGCAGACCCAAAGCGACGCCATCATCAGTGGATCAATACATCAAGACACAGAACAGACACAGAATTCACTAAATAAACAACAGAAGACTCCAATCAGCAGTCGTCCTGTCAAAAGGAGGTCTTCTTGTTGTGTCTCAGAGGACGAGCAGCAGTTTTTAAACCACTTCTCAGGAGGGAAACAAGACCAGATGCTCGAGGTCGGTGAAGAAATATGGAAAAAGTCCGTCGCTGCTCCGTTTATGTACTTGCAGCACGTTTCAGATCAAAATGTGACACCAGTAAAGTTTTGCTGAACTGAATATTCATGCACTGGTTTCAGCCATCTCACTTGTGGTTGTCAAAGTTCAGTCAACGACCCGATTGGGGCTCTTGAAAGGGTCAAAGGTTCCCAAAGTGGGGTCCTGGAGCCCCTCTAGGGGACACTGAATGGACCTTGACTGGACCTGAAGTCAGTCCAGAGGGAGTTTACTGTCATCTTTCTTCATTTGACAGAAGCAACTTGTTTAATCCGTCAAATTAGAAAATTTTAAATCAAGTCTAAACCATAACCAACAACTGGATTGGTGCTCAGTAGAGTGCATACCTCCGCCAAGGCCCAGCCACTTAAATACAGCTGGTATCGTTCATTAAGATTTATGCATTACTCCCTGAGAAATTAACGAAAATGTCCCAAATCACACAATGTTACGACGTTAAAGAAAGTGAGGAAAACATTCCAGCATCCGTCCCCTTTGTCTGGATCTGCACCAGAACTTAATGAGGTCTATTCTGGGCCGAGACACGTCCTCCGTCCACATTTGGTGGAAATCTGTTGGGTAGTTTTTGTGTAATCGTGCTGACAAACCAACAAAATCATCATCAAATTAATGCAGCAGTTCAGATCGTCGGACTCTTTGCGGTTCAGTTTCGTGCAAACAGAAAAGTTCTTCTCGTCAGACTCAACACGCTCCTCCGTCACATAAAGTCCACAACATTTTAGCATTATGTTCCCATAAATCTGCAGTCTGGAGTCGACATTAAAGTCACAGTCTCATCTGTGACAGATGAGGCGGGTTGCATGACAGTGTGTGTGTGTGTGTGTGTGTGTGTGTCTAGCCTCTTTAAAGTGAAGCTCGTCAGAAGCTCAGACGGGGAGGAAAAGCGAGTCTTCAAAGAAATAATTAGGACCCACCCAGCAGCTTTTAACTGAGCGCTGATCTGTGCTGCTGCACGCTGGAAACACACACACACACTCACACACACACACAAGCCAGGCATGGCCCAGGTGTGTGTGTGTGTGTGTGTGTGAGTGTGTGTGTGTCAAAAGACAGTGAGGAAAACAGTCAAAAGGGAAATGTTTCAGTGTCGTAGAGAGAATTGTCGAGTGTTGAAAACCAGATTGTGTGTTTTTGTCAAAAAGAGAAAATTAGGTTTTTTCCACCAAAGAGAGGGAGTGTGTGTGTGTGCGTGTGTGTGTGTGTGTGTGTGTGTGTGACAGAGATCATCAAACTTGGATGAAATTGTGTTTATATCAGAGTTAAAGATCGTCTCAGAGTGTGTGTGAGGTTACATGTCGGTAATATTAACCACTAGATGGCAACAAAGAGAGAGAGAGAGGGGGGTGACCTGGTCTGACCGCACACACACACACACACAAACACACACACACAGTATTTTAATGACCTCACACACTGTCCAGTGACACACACACACACACACACACACACACACACACACACACACACACACACACACACACACTCAGGGCAGCTGACGGGTGAGCAGGGCAGTCGGTGGCCTGTAGACGTCTGTACAGGTGTTTTTGGGAATCAAACCTGCAGACAAACGGGTGCTGAGGATCTGAAGGAGGACAAAATGTGTAAATATGCAGAGAAACACTGTCAAAGTAAGAGAGAGAGTAAACTTTATCAAGTATAAAATGAGGATGAGGTGTGTGTTCAATGGTTTGGTTTTGTCATTATCTACTCAAAAACATTACTTATGGAAGTCAGGTGAAGAACAGCTCCATACGATTTGTGACAATGATGTGAAAAGACATTATTTAAATGATCATGCGGTTTGTCAGCTGACAACAGGGGAGATGATGTCTTTTTAGATCAGTTTGGGATCTCTGGGCTTCCTGAGACTTGATTACGCTGTTACTCCAGGATAAGTTGTTAGCAGTTTTTATTTCTGCAAACCACAGAAACGTCCATATGTGCGTGTCATAGGTTACGTAGCATATTGACATTCGTACAAAACTTGTCATGAACCCCAGTACACGTCTATGACCTGACCTTCATATCGGCAGGTGGTGGAGAGGGAGGCGGCAGTTCAAGTCTGCGTGACAGTACCGGATATTTCTGAGGAGGAACCACGCCATTTTGACGTTTCTAAGTGTGACCTGACTGGAACGTTTTAAGAAGGCTTCGGGACAAAAGTGACGTAGAAAAAGAACATAAGTTTTTCTTATCTGTGTCTGACTTTGCCCAAAAGAGCAAATGTCAAGAAGTTAAGAAGAGAAAACAAACGGCTGCTTTTAAAGGAAGATGTTTGTAGGACGTGGGACGTGTCTCTTCCTCACCGTGATGGATGGAGCTGCTGCAGGACTGACCCGGAGTGAACGATGTTCTCGGAGGTGGTCAGATCGTCTCTGCGTCCTCCTGCCTTCAGTCTGGCTGCAGACGGGAGGGCGGGGGCCCCGGTGGGCCTGAGGTTAAAGCCTTCTGCAGCCGACAGGTCTGGCTCTGAGAGGCTCTGAGGGGGAGGAGGTTAGACCCAGCTGTCTGAGTCGGGACAGACCAACAACTAACGGCCCATTTCCACCACAACAACCTCTCAGGAACCGTACCTGTCCTTCACCTGGAGATCCCGGGCCCTCGCAGCTGTCGGACAGCTTGAAGTCCTGAAACAGACGGGACCAGCGGCACAAAGGGTGGAACTTCACAATAAAAGCACTAATTGAGACATGTAATTGTTTGCATTTTTACATCCTTGTAAGAACATAAAGTGCAGATAGTTTAGAAGTTTATGGAGCTTTTTTACGAACGTTTTCACAACAAACGAACACCCTGGAAACACGGGAGGAAAACAGCTGAGGCGCTGTGTATATTTCAGGATGTAAAGACGAGTTTTCCATGTCGGAGAAGCATTTTGTTAGAGAGCAGCAGAGTTCGTGTGGGAGGTCTGGGATGCATCACGCTCCATACTCTACTGGTTTTACAAGCTTCTTATGGGGAAGTCGGGCTAAGAGTTAATCTCCTGGCGGTGTTCTGCTGTTGTCGGACAGGAGCCACATCTCTGCAGAAGGTCCGATTTCGAGGAAGGAAGAAAGGAATACTTCTCCTGCAGGTAACAAAGAGCCCAGAGGTCATGAAACTCACTCAGCACATAATTGTAAACTGTTAAACTTAGCCAGTCTGAGAGTTTTCAGCTTCTTACCTGCTGCTCTGAACCAGAACCAGAACATTAACACGCCAGACATCCTCCTCCCACAGCCAGAAACACAACAGGCATGTTCGGTGTGGCAGAGAAAAGATGCTTTTAATCAAACATGAGCTCATCTGCTTCAGTGTGGACCGTGACGTTTACCTGTTCATGCTGAAGTGTCGGTCGAGTGAATAAAGTCTCATCTTATAACTGATTTCAACTGGAAATGCTTAAACGCTGCTGTAACTGGGCCTTGGAAGACCATGTAAAGATAAAGATGCATTTGCTGGACGGCACACGATGAAAACTGATTTTTCCCTGAGTGCCGGTGAGTCCAAAAACAGCATACATGACCACTGGACCGTACCAGTAACAGGTGTACCGGACCTTTGTTGTCATCAGGTTAACATTGTGAATCTGTCACAGTCTGGTTAAAGAGGTCTAGGTTTAGAAAGAGATCATAGTTTGGGCTAAAATAAGAACATTAGTTAGATAACGCATAACACAAAAAGGAGCAGTTCACCTAAAAATTCAAATCCAGTCATCATCTCCTCCCTCCATGTTGATGTAAAGTCAGGTGAAGTCTCGTAGTCCACAAAACATTTCTGGAGCTTCACAGTAAAACAGAGTTGCAGCATTCTGCTAAACAACTGAAGCAGCTGGAGACTTGATTTAAAACGTAATAAACAACAGAAAAAATACATAACATGGCTCCGTACAGCTCACCCGGTCTTATTCAAGTCTCTGGAAGCCACGCGATCCCAAACTGACTTGTAAAGACGTCATTTACATCCCTTTCAAAGCTGAAATCTTCACTGTAGCTGCAAAGCTAAAAGCGTTAGCACACACCCTGATAGGACGTGGGTGCTCGAGCACGGTCGCGAGTCGAGGGTGTAAATAACGTCTTTTCAAATTGTGTTTTTCCGTTTTAAATCAAGTCTCCAGCTGCTTCAGTTGTGTGGCAGAATGCTTCAAATCTGTTTTACTGTGAAGCTCCAGAAATGTTTTGTGGACTACGAGACTTCACCTGACTAGATTTTCATTACTGGGAGAACTGTTCTCCATCTCGAGGTTTCCATTGAAAGCTCTTATGAAATGAATTTTCTCCTGTAAATCCGTCTGTGTTGGATACTTTACTGTCTTTGACACTGGACCCAATCAGGGCATGGCAAATATATTGATTTTAGATAAAAATGTACTTAATAATCTACGTAATAATGATTTTTTTTGTGAGAAATGTTTCCATTAATGAGTAAAATAATAACCTGTAACATCCCTCCTACAACAGAAACATAATGTTTGGATATGAATGTTCCTGCTGGAGCAGAAAATATGATCTAAGAATCTATTTTCTGTCTTTTCCACGTAGAAGAGACAAAATGCTGTAACTTCACTTTGGGGAAGCAGAAAAACGTGACACAGCTCATGTTGCCAAAGAAACCAAATATAATTTCTGGTAATTTTCCCCAGGGATCTATTGTTCACACAAAAAAGAAATCCGAGCCACTTAAGTTCCCCCGTGGCGGAGGTGAAACGCTGCTGACGCTTCAAAATCTGCAGCGAGAGTAAAATGATGCGGCAATTATCTAATCCAGTTTGTTTACGCCTTAAACCCCAGAGAGACTGAAATAAGCTCCGAAATAAAACCCACACTGAGCCGGCTGAATCCAAACTCCACTTTTATTACACTCCGTCCAAACGGCTGCGGCCCGCTTACACTTTGATTGTTGGAGTATTGTTGTTTGATGTTTTTAACGGTTGGGTGTGTGCAGCCATGTTCGGTGGTTCCTCACATCAGAGCTGGTTTACTGGACCGAGGCGAGAATGAGGGAAGAAGTCACAGAAGAGGAAAAAAAGCAAAATCTGGAGAAGTGTTTAGAGTCGCAAATACACAAACGCACAAAACCAGGGAGAAAGGAGGGAGAAATGGATGAGAGAAAGAAAGAAAAGAAACAGCAGGACGGAGGAGAAATAAGCCCTGATGTGCTCTGGATGTGGCTGCGCTGCGGTTCAAATGTCCACTGGCAGAAAGAGGCAGAGCATCCTGAAGAAGTCAGACACTTTTCTTCTTTTGTTTCCATTTTAAAAGCATCTTATATAAGCTTTATTTCATCATGAGGGACCTGACAGCAGCAGAGGAAAATGGTACACAAAAGGAAACACAAGTAAAAACAGTCAGACATCTTTAAAAAGTGCAAAATTAACAGTTTAAATTCAGTTTTTCTTTTTTGGATACGAGGGCTCCCGGCGCTTGACCAACACCCTCCAACAACCACGGAAACACGACTGGACGAACGCCACATGTGGCCTTGTTTGCTTCGTAATTTCAAACCAGACTAACATGTCGGTTTGTTTGGAAACTTTCTCTTATATTATTAACTCGCCCAAATGTGTTTCTAAAGACACTTTAAACGGGAAATAAGCCGAGCAGTTGCAGAATCTGTCTTCATTTGAACTCGTTAACGGTTAGTTTTGTGGGTTTTCAGGAGTTTCCAGAAGCGGCGAGTCACACTGGACGGCCAACCTCCAAAGCATCAGTGGACGAGCCGATGAGTTCAGAATGAGACTCAAAAATCAACATTTTTACAAATTAGACATTTAAAATATGAAAGAAAACAACAAAGAGAGGCGGATCATTTCGTGAGGGTTGATAGTGGTTGAACTGAATTATGGTACAACGAGACAAGAGAGTATAAACTAAGATGGAACGAGTGACGGAGAAGAAAGAAAGCAAGAGACAAAAGAAGAAAGAAAAGATTTAAAGGCTAAAAAAGGAGGAGAAAGAGCACAATGTGACCGAAGAGATGGAGAGAAAAGTAGATTTGTGTTGGAGAGAGGTGTCAAAAAGTGAAACGGTGATTGATGTGAAATTTCAAAATATGGAGATGAAAGGAAAGATAACACTGAGGGGGATAAATACCTGAGGAGAGAGACATAAAAACAGAGGAAAGGTTTGATGTAATGGGGACGGGGATAAAAACAGATACGAGCTGAGGGAGTGAAACCAAAATATCTGAGTGATTGAGAAAGACAAACAGAGACACTGAGAGTGTTTTTGTGGAGTGTAACTGTATCTGCGGAGCTGCTTCGTGTACACACACCGAGAGCGGCTGCCAAATTAAACAGCGGCAGTTCGGCTTTAGCGCCGTTACCCAATCTGCAGCTGACCGCCCGACCGAGCCGCCCGCGCCCCAAAGAAAAGAAAAAGGGAAAAAAAACAAAAACAATCACTTCAAAAGCCGTCAGACTGAGTGCTGTTCATCAACTCGACAGGTGTTCGGCTCATTCCTACACTTGATGTGCAACTCTGAGGAGAAATGGAAGAATTGTGCAGCGTTTGAGACGTTGAATCATGCTGCAACTCGAGGGTTTTTATGCAAACATACGCAACAATAATGGCTGAAGGGCGACACACGTCTGATTTTCAGACATATTTCACATCATCAGATCTTCAGAAAAGCAGCAGTTTTATCACAAACGCTCCCCGAATCAGCACTTATCGTCTACTATGGTCTAAATGGTGTGTCAGGTGTGTACGCTACAGCTGCAACGATGAGACGACTGAAAGACACCTGTCAATTATTTTGATAATCGATTCATCGTTTCACTTTTTTCAAGCAGAAATGTCAAACCTCTGCCTGTCCCAGCTTCTTAATGTGAGGATTTCTTCATCACAAACTCTGAGCCTGGTGTCTCAATCAAAAACATGACCAAAACAGCCTTTTTTGAACCTGAAAGCAACATAATGTAGGAATACGTTTGTGTGATTTGGCGCCCCCAGCCTTTTGTAAGTGCAACACAACCGTCGTAAATACAAATCCCAGGTTTCTGTAACAATTTGTCAGATGTAATGTAATGTTACATACCGAATGCAAGCAAAACTCGGCAACTTGAACCTGAGACAATAACGCCTGTAACGTGCCACCAGCTTCACCTCTGTTGAAATAGGCTGACTTGAGTTGACAATTTTGTTTACAGCCAAACATCCAACAAGACATATAACTATAAGCAAGCTAATATCACTTCCTTCTGTCTGTCTGCAGCCTTTTATTATTTAGCGAAGCTGTCGCCGACGACTAAAAGCTAGATTGAGGTTTACTCTCGTCTCTTGCCTTTCACTCGGCCGCCATCTGTTTGTCTCTTTCTTTTCCTCCGTTAAAGGGCTTTTCGCTCTCTTCACCTCGGTCATGATGGAGGCTGCTGAGCCCGGTTGCACTGACCGCTGACCCAGCTCTGCTTCTCGTGCTCATTCAGGCTCTGGACCTCCGTCTCCCGGCGGTCCAAAGCTCCTCTGATAACAGTGTCAACACCAAAACTCCCAGAAAACATTTTCTATGTAAAATATGATCCACTTTGACCAAAATCACTAATAGCTGTGTGCGACATGGTGACACACTGTGATGCTACCCTCTCACCAGTTACATAGCGCAGTGGAAGGAGCTAAAACTGATGGTTGATGTCTTCTGGTAAAAATCAGCCAATTCGTTCCTGTTGTTGTTTGAATAATCATCAAACCAGCGAACCAAACAACTATTACAATAAACAAAACGACAATAAATCACTAAATGACACCATTGATTACTTACAGTAGATTACTTTTATTACTAAATATTTCATAAATAAGGTTTATTTCATTCTCCGTGGTTGGGGATCTTCTTCCGGCGTCTCCGTCTGGAATGAACTGTGTCTATAAAAGCAGACTCACAACAGGAGTCTGGTACATCTGAACAGCTAATACAACAGTGTAAAATCTACTCTATATTACAAACATTGAAGGTATTCTGAAACAGTAACATGTAAAGTTAGTACCCTGTGTCCAATGGGAACCTCTGTAACATCACAGACTTTTCTAACTATCCTCCCTGGCAAGGATGAGCTGATGCTTTTTCAAGTTTCTTTATAATCTGTGCTTAAATCTCCAAATATTTAAAAACTTAAAAACTCTAAAAAAATAATAAAATAAAGCCAGCGTAGATCTTTTTAAAGCCAACTTCAAAAGTCTCCCAGTGGACAGAAGGCCTGAACATACAGACATGGTGCAGACTCGAACAGAGCTGCTGGGATTGTCGTTTAGGCTGGCACAGCATCTATGGCTGAAGACTTTAAGCTTCACGTCTGGCAGAGATTCAGCTCAAAGCCCCTAAATTACTGGAGGTGGGAGTGTGTTTGGGTGAGTGTTTGTCCAAAGCCTTAAAATTTCTACAATGAAAAAGAAAAAAAACATCTCCAACATCGGAGACAGGGTCCGGTCTGTGAAACTGTCAAACGAGGACGTCATCTTTAAAGAAAACTCCTCAAATGGCTTTTATGTTTCTTTATATAATGAAGTGGATCCACACAGACTCCCAGCTCACTTTTAAATTTACTGATGTTTTTCTCACATTCTGCATATAAACTAGGCTGTAAGTCTGCGTCACAACCCTTTAAACCTGTCAACAAGATTTCTCTATAAAGACGCTTCATCAACCAATTCTCACCTCCCTCGACTGGTGTCTAACCATGCAGATAGTTTTGCATTGATCAGCTCCAGGTTTGGTGATATCTGTCTCTCAAACCTCTTTTACCCATACAGGCTAAACTCGTACTTTCACTTTTAAGCGTTACCTCAACACATTCCACCATTAAAGGACTGTAAATACAGTCTATAGATTTAGATTTAAATCAGTAAATAGCTGATTTAAGAGTCACTAGAAACCTGGCCGGACATTTGGTGCCAACGTTCAGTACTTGACAGTTTTCAATAATCGATACCTCATCAGAACGTGCATGATTCAATGAAAAATCTGCATGGCTAGACACCACTAAAGTAAGAAAACATGTTTCTTTGTTGTAATCTGAGTAAACTGATACTTTACATTATTTAGCCCCTCGTTCAATTTATCCTAAAACCTGCACTTATTTGTATTTGCTGCTGAAAGACTATCCTTCCTCTGGAACGAGTAACGCTCATCTTATGGTGACATATCGAACCGTACAGTCTGGAGCTGGTTAAGTATACGACATGGTGCCTTGTAGTGTTTGTAACATTTAGCCTCGCCTCCGTACTGTTCATAAAGATGAGCAGGAGAAGCCTCGGGTGTCGAGCTGGCCCTGCAGGCTCGTCTTCCCGGCTGATTGCCACCCTGCTTTTTCCAGAAACGCCCTGTTGGTTTCCACCGTACAAAAACAGTCTCAGGTTCGACCCCGCAGCGCCAACTATGCGTCCATCAGCAGCCGCGCGTCCTTGACTGTCACAGATTTAAAAGACGAAACTGACTGGAAGAGGTCAGAGGGGGTGCTGGTGGTGGTGCTGGTGGCGGCGGCTGTAGGATGTGGCCTTGATTTACCCGGAAGCAGCGGGGCCTTGCTGGACACTGGCGGGCGATTTATTCTTAGCGGAGAGGCGGGGGAGGCTCCGGCGAGGCCCGGTGCCACGCGAGGGGGCGAGAGGGCGGGTCCGACGTCACATCCAGGAGTGTGCGTGGGCGGGGGGGTGGTTTGGGGCCTGACTGGGATTAGGGAGAAGCAGGGCTGTGGGTTCGACTGCTGCTGAGGCTAGACGGAGAAGACGGGGGAAGAAGAGGAGGAGGAAGGAGAGAGTCAGCGAAATGTCTGAGGAGGAGGAGGAGGAGGAGGATTTCGCCTTCCTCGTCGCTCTCAGTGGGCTCAGACCTCACCACGGCTGCCCAGCGTGCACACACACACACACACACACACACACACACACACACACACACACACACACACACACACACACACACACACACACACACACTACTGGATGTGGTTCAGCAGCAGAGTGTGTGTGTGTGTGTGTGTGTGTGTGTGGACCAACTATACTAGGCGATGTAAATATGCGTCTGGGAGGAAATTGCTTTGCTACCGAGATATATGGCCTTCAATGAGTATATTTACATGTAAATATATATTTAGACTGCATATGTGGATGCATGTGTGCAGCCTGTATATGTTTACATGGATGCTGTATATACATATATGTATATTTATATGGTGTGTATACAGTGTGTGCATGATGTTTAGACATGTATCTTGTGTGTTGTTTATGTGTGTGTCTGTATGAGCTTATTGCACGTCTCCCGTCAGCCCTCTCCGGCCTCTGGCTCCTTCTTCTTCTCTTTCACTTTTACGGACGACTTCCTGGGCACTTTCTTGTCCCCTGACTCCTTGCTGGCCTCCTTCCCTTCCTTGTCTTTGTCCTTCTCCTTCTTCTCCTTCGATGACTCCTTCTTCTCCTTGGAGGAGGAGGAGGAGGATGATTCCTTCTTGGACTCCTTCTTCCCCTCCTCCTTGGGCTCTTTGCTCGATTCCTTCTTCGACTCCTTCTTCTCTTTAGATGACTCCTTCTTCTCCTTTTTCGCCTCCTTGACGGGCTCCTCTGCACCTCCTTCCTCTTTCAGGGAGGTCTCTGACGGCTCCTTGGACACGTCCTTCTTGTCTGAATGAGAAAAGAGAAAGAAGAGATCATTAATGGACAGATCACAACTCACAAACTTTCTCCTCCTCACATTTTCAAAACAGGCTCGTTACTTTAGTTTGATGCATTTGAGGTGAATTATGGATTATTGTTATTTGGCGTCATCGCACGCCGCCTTCCCAACATCACAAGACTGATGTCGACCTATCAGAGCACATCATGCACGGCAGACGCAGCGAGACGAAACAAAGACGTAAGAAGACGTAAACAGACAGAGAGGGAGGCTGGAATGGGGAGAAAAGGCGTGTTAGTGTCTCGTATCTGCAGAGAGTTTCTTATGTTCTCACTTTGTTGCTGCTCGGGACGCTTTACCAACCCAACATGTGGCTGTTTGACGTCCTGGGAATGAGACTCAACAATCAACTATCTTAGTGGTGCGTTCAGGAACAGCTGGGACAAATCCTACTGATTCTACCTTTAACTTTAACAGTCTTTGAATTATATTAATATGACGTGAGCTTCAGTTAGCTTTGACCACAAATGTCCTTCAGAGGGAGACTTGTTAATCTGATACTCTGAGTACATTTGAGAGCCTGTACTCTATTACTTTTACTGGAGTAAAGAGTCAGTACTTCTACTTTTACCAGAGTCTTTTTATACACAAGTATCTGAACTTCTACTGGAGGAACGAATGTGTGGACTTCTGCCTTCTACTTCTGGAGAAGACCGTAATGTCTGGAGATGGTAGGGATGGCGGTGGCGTGACAGCTCACGGCTGCTGACAGATATGATGTTTCAACATTTCTGAGTGTGTTTTTTGTGCCTAGACCTAATCACAGTCACAACATAAAATTGAAAATTGAGTCTCAACACGTCTCTGGCGATTGGGTTGCATTGAGACGGCTGATCCTCCTCATACACTCAGCTGTAGTTTGTCTCAACCAACAATGTAAATTTTTCAAAATTGTGTGAGGGAATAAACCTGAAAATGTCCAGTGAGGTTCATCGAAAAGACAATCGTTGCCATTAACTTGTATTTATGTTGATTTTGGCAATGACGAGACTACCGAAACGAAATTACTATTTTACATTTGTGTTGTCCGGCTTCATGTGGACGTACTTCACCCTGGTGAAAGTGTTAATTAGCCACATGTTGTCTTTACAAAGTACGACCTCAGATGGGTCGTCACATTGTGAGTCAGTTCATGAGGAGGGTGAACGAGGATTAACCGACGTTTGAACAGTCAGCTGTGTTTTGTTCTCACTGATGCAAACACACCGCGGCGCTCACAAGTCTTTAGCATCAAGACAAATTGAGTGACAACAGCACCTGTTGCATGACAAAGGACCCCCACTTAACCAAAGTACACCCCCCCACCCTGTCAAACACACACATGTACACACACACACACACACACACTCTGCAGCCCCGCCTCCTCCAGATTGGACGGGCTCTCTGATAAGATGATAACGGGACCGTTGTCTCCCAAACAATGAGACGCACTTCTTATCTCCATGAGAACGGAGAGGGTTTAGAGACTGGAGACTGCAGCCTGGTATCTCACTGTGTGTGTGTGTGTGTGTGTGTGTGTGTGTGTGTGGAGACAGTAGCTCAGCCTCTAAAAGTGTCTGCATGTGTCTATGTGTGTTGATGTATCTGTCTTTGCCTGTACGTGGAGACCACAGACTGCTCAGTAAAAGTGTGTGTGTGACTCCAGAGAGGAGCTCTAATCAGACGGCTCATCGTCTACAGACACTCGAGTGTGTGTGTGTGTGTGTGGCAGGCAGACGGGTGCCACACACTGTCCTACAGTATATAACTCACTGAAGAGGGCTGAAACTTATATTTTATGACGATGTTTGATGTGTTTGTCACTGCTGATCAAGACGGACACAATTTATTTTGAATGTTTCATTTTGTCAAGTGACCGAACAAACGCCTGGAATTGATTTTGCATCGATGATGAATCATATGACTGTTTTTAGTGAGGATATGACATACGGTCCGAGTTCAAATCAAACACATTTCAAAAGAAAAAATTGAGAGACGGGATATGATTGAATTTAGGTTAAAATTTTCGATGTTAAGATTTTTTTCAGCGCTGACAGTTCGGCCATTGTTGGACTATTGTGTCTAACTGTCACTTTCATTTTCAAATACTTTAAAAAGATAGGGGTATTTTACAACAACCACTTGACTTTATCCTGGTTATTTTCTTGCAGGTTAAAGTTCGACAAGTTCAAATAAGAAAGATCCCAGATCAAATCTAAAACCTCTTCACGAATGAAATCAATAAAGCCAACCGCTCTGATGCTGTCAGAGTAAAGTTGGTCAGTTAATCGTCTTCATCCACGCAGGATAACTATCTGGAAGTGCAGCTGCAGGCTAACGCTAAGCTAGCTGTGTCATTTTTGAATTGTTTGTAGAATCGCCAATCCTGCTTTTGATTTCGATGGTAAAAATTGAAAGCTTGTTTCGTTACTCTGGTCTGAAGTAAGCACAGTATGCAGTCTACAGGGTTCAAAGCTCGTTTAATGACCTTTGTTTCTCAGGCTGCTCACACAGGATGGAAAGTGGAAAACCCAACGTGGAGGACGATTATACACCAACTGATGAAATTTATGTTTCGAGATGTGCAGTTATTTTAGGTGTCACAGTTTAACAGACAGTTTTATAGACGCTAAGTGAGGCGGCTCATTAAACCAATTGTGTTTTCCCGCCCACAGGCACTTTGTCTTCCGACCCGCCCCCAACACACCCGACCAGGGGCAAATAACTGCAAATAACCACTTAACCTCAGTAAAGACAAGAATAAAACCAGTGCTGCTACACGCACACAAACACAACAAATGTTTCCGCTCATACAGAACAAGTGAATCCGCTCGCAAGCTCAAACACACCAACAAGTGACCACAAATTGTGTAAAAAGTTGTCGTGTAAAAAGTGCAAATTTACACACTGACATGCAGCAGCAGCTCTGTGGCCTCAGAAGTTTTACAGTCAGACATGAAAGAAACTGACTGAGGGAGCGTCTGAACTGTGTCTGTGTGTAAAACTGAAGATATGAACACGTCTGAGTCTTCATGTGTGTGTTTTTCATTATGGTGTGAGAGAGTGGGTTAATCCCGTAGCGACAGTCTAATCCGGACTGGACGCTAACTGTCTGGTCACGGCTACACACTCTCTTCACACTCAGCAGCTGAGCTAACAGATACCAGGACACTGTGTGTGTGCGTGTGTGTGTGTGTGTTTGTATGTGTGTATACACAGTCTTATGCATGCATGTGTTTTGTATTTGTTTGCTGACTTGATTGATCAATGATTCAAATCTACTTCTGACTTAATTCCCAACTTTTGGACTGATTCATTTATATTTTTAGCTTCACATGAGCTGATCCCAGCAGGGACTGTGAGCTCTTACATGTATATTGATATACACAGGTTGATATCGGCCTGTTAACTGAATCAAAAAAATAAAAAATCAGCCTGATTGTCTGAACTGATTGATAGATAGTTTGATAGATATGTTATTTATTGTTTTATTCATCAGTAATAGACCCTGAAGTGAGATTGTTCTGTCAACATTTCTGTCAAGAATTTTAATATTAGTAGCAAATGGCAGATTCAAGAGCCTTTGATGCAGAAAAATGAAAATAAAATCATTATTACCTCTGAAAACCCCAAAATAAAAGCAGTAGAGGGCTGGTTGTACTGGGAGAAGTGCTGCACATAGCTGCTGATTTATTTTTAGTATTTTTTCTCTTATTAAAGAGGTCATGAAAGAAGGAAACTCAGAGTAAGTGGACTGAACGTCAGTGTGAGTTCACTGTGAAACTGATCCTGGTTAATGGTGAGGTCAGTCTGCAGGTCAGGAGTCAAAGGTCTGCAGTCGACACCTCTGTGGCTTGTTTTCACAGCACAAATACAACATAATGATGAACATACTCTGTCACACAGTGGGCTCACAGGATTGGTGCCTCTCTCTGAGCCATTATTATATCTTTATTTTGTAAATTAGTAAATAAGATCAACTGTGTAAGATGGTAGAAGAAGTGGAGTGTCTGGTTATCTGCCACGTTGAACAGGTTAACTTCTCATTAGTTTTCTTTGTCCAGCTTTTGAAATATCAATTTGTTTTTCAATGACGTGTCCAATGTTTTAATGATGTAACGTCACACTGGTCTTTCTGGGATTAGGAATCTCCAAACCAGGAGATATTTATGTTTTTTTACAGGTCTATTTTTGTAAAAATAAAATAAATGTAAAAAGAAATACAGTTTTGTGTCTCACTTAATCAGTTAGGCTCTCGTAAATAGTTGAAAAAATGTAAAATAATCATAGTAATTAATTTACTATAGGAAGGAAACAGTGAGACAGTGAGATGTAAAACATAAAGAACAATTAACATTTGTTTATGTAGCTCTGAATCCCAAGTTGGTCACATTGACACAGTCGATCCTCAAACCCTCGATTCAAACATATTTCACTGGAGAAAATATTGAAATTGTTGTTTTCTGTTTTTTTGTGCTTGTATTGTAGTTTAGTGGTGCTGAATGGACAGCTCCTGTAAAGTCGAATTCACATGCATCTTCTAATTTGCTGTAATATTTACAGACAGTGTTGTTGGAGCGGTTTTCATTGTAAGATCTGTTCCTCAAACGTTGATTATAGACGAGTCGTGCTCCTCCTGGCGCTGTCTGTCTCTCTGTGATGGTTGAACGGCCTTCGTGGTAATTGGTGCATCCGTTAAATGAGCTCTGATTTCACTGACGTCAGTGCTTCTGTAGTCAGAGGTTGAGTTTCTTGGAGTGGTCGGTCTTTTACTAAGATGTTGATGAAAAGGAAAGCAGGGGTGAATTTGAGGTCTGGTGGGAACGATACAGGACGTTCTCATGTAGATTCTGAGTAGCAGAACGCTCCTATAAAAACACGATCGTCAGATTTGTGAAAACTTTCCCTCCACTTGTATGTCAAGACCACTTTCCAGCTCCCAGGGAAGCTATCATCCCCTCCTAGGTTTAACTCAGCAGGAAATAAAAGAGTGTGTGAGAGCCGGGTCCTCGAGGGAGCGGTAGCAAGGGGTCGATAAACATTGACGTTGTAAGACAAGATGGCAGCTTCCCTCCTGTATGGAAATCCAGAGGGGTCAGGTCACATCTTGTCAGTCTGCTACTTCAACAAACTAACAAAGTGGAAGGCTGTAGACTAAACAGAGCAGAGGGCCGGTTGCGCCACGTCGCTCAGAGCGGTCCGGGAGTGAAGTGACGTTAAACCCTTTTCACGCGGGACCCGGAGCTACCTGGAAACGTCTGGTGGTTTTCGTCAGGATTACTTGCAGTCGGCAGCCGTTTCTCCTCCCATGTGAATCTGCTCCAGCCACGTCTGGATGGGATCAGTTTGACAGGAAAAACGTGGGTAATGCAGTTCCTGACGTTGCACATCATTGACTTCAGCGAACGGTCCTCGAGGGAACAAATCTATTATAATATTGTTGCCCCAAATTACTGAGGAGGTGTTTCATTTTCAGGAACAACTTTTCAGCGAGGGGGAAAAAAAATTTCGGCAAATCAGCCCATTCATGCAGAGGCTGGCGGGTCTAATGACATGATTGCCCTTGTGTGGTTTGTTAGTTGGTTCTTTGTGACTAAGGCATTTGGTCGTACGTCTCCTCCAGCTTTTAGTTCGGGTTTCCATGTTTCCATATTCATTTTAAGAACATTTCAAATTGAACAGAAATGGTTTATTAGTCCATTGTGGAATCCTCACCTCAACTGTATGATATATAATTTTTCTTCGGTCATGGAATCATATTTTGTGTATATATTTTACTCAGGTTTTGGGTTTGTGGTCGCCCGTTCAAATCCCCTGGTAATCTGCGGACGGGAAAAGTGAATGAGTAACACTCTGTGAACACCCAGCTGCTCTGGGGGAAGCTGCTCGGTCGCTCCAGCAGAAGGCTGTGGGTGTACTGGGGCAGCTCCCAGTGTCAATGTGTGGCTGGAAAACAGAACGAAGCTGAGCTGAACTTTCTCTGATTGATCTGTTTTTGTTTTGTTTCTGTTTACATAAGACTCATTTGCAAAAGCAAGTAGTCTTTGACGGAAATGCCATACTGATGAAATTAAGTTTTATATAAAAAAAAAAGTCTTTCAGTAACCGGCAGGCCAATGGAGAGTCGGGTGAAGTTTCGTAGATGATAATTCGACATTTCTGGAGGTTCACAGCAAAACACTGTTGCAGCATTCTCCTATTAATAGAGACTAATAAAGTCTCTGGAAGCACCGAGATCCCAAACTGATGTGAAAACACTTTATTTACACCCTTGATGGTCGGTTAAGCTCACGCACCCGCTTCAGACGTGGTGCATGCTACAGTTTTAAGCTCAGCAGCTACAGTGAGGATTCTGGCTTAAAAAAGGGGTTTAAATAACGTCTTCTCAAATCAACTTGGGCTATCAGGGCTTCTGGACACTCTGATGAATTACGCTGGATGAGCTGTGTGGTACTATTTCAGGGTTTATTAGCCACTTCAGTTGTTTAGGAGAAAGCTGCAACAATGTTCTGCTGTGAAGCTCCAGAAATGTTTTGTGGACTACGAAATTTCACCTGACTTTAGATAATGACTGAATTTCAATTTTTGGTTTTCCTTTAACATAACAAGGGAGGCCAGGAAGGAGTTTTCTTGTAGGAGAATCAAGTCAGATGGGCAGATGTGTCTACGGGTACAACTCGTTACTCCAATCTGGATATACAGTATTTACACACACAGTAATTGCAGCATATTTCATGTAAACAAGCGGCTCTTTTAAAGGCTGATATAATAATGAGAGTTTGGAGCAGGAAAAAGCCAATAGCTGATTAATTGGCCGATATTATCAGGGGTTAATCAGATGCACATGGCAACCAAATGATCATTTCTGGCCACCACACTCCTATCAACGCCGATTAATCTGCGAAACCTCCACCATATAGTATAGTATCATCTCAGGACCAACATCGTCCTGCATCACACTCAGCCTTCAGTCTATCAGAGCTCTTCATCTCCCACTGGAGTTTAGAGGGCAACACTTGTTTGTTCCTCGTGGAACAAAAACAAAAACCACAGCAACAAAAGTCAGCGTGTCGATTAGATAAGAGGAGCGACGCTATCTGCGCCGCGTTCAAAGCCCACACGTTCTGCCTGGATTCTTGTGTTAGCGGCGGATCGCGGCGCTGCATTCATCTGCAGGCAGCCGTAGTCAAAATAGAGGCGGCCGCACAGATCGCCCGCATCCTGACCAATCAGCATGCAGGAGGGCTTCAGCTGAGCCTGCTGGTTTGCAGAATCCACTCTGGAGAGTGTGTGTGTGTGTGTGTGTGTGTGTGTGTGTGTGTGTGAGAGAGAGAAGGAGAATCTGCCAAAGACTGACTGATTGGATCTGTGGTGTAGTGTGTGTCTTTGAGTGTGTATTTGTGAGTATGTATGCCTTTTGAGTTCATACGTGCCTCTGTGTGTGTGTGAGAGTGTGTGCATGTATGTGTGTGTGTGTTCATGCGGTCCAGACAAGGCAGTCGGACAGGACACAACAGTATTATGTGAAGTCTAAAAACAAAGCTGTGTGGTCGACAGCGTGGGAAATGACAGTGTGTGTGTGTGTGTGTGTTGTTCCTCTCCCAGTCACACACACAATCATACACACAAACACACACACACAAACAACAGACAAAAAAGGCTCAAAAGTTGTTGTTTTTTTAAATGTCATAATATTTTAAAAATATCTATAACAAAGAAGAGACTCGAGTTCATTACTCATCTCATAAAACCAAACAGTAAACACTCTTACATAACGGACTGACTACACTTTTTAATGGGACACTCTTGTACAGGTTTTCAGTGACTCTTCCCCTGAAGTCACATGTTACAGTGCATCTCAGCACACTAAAAGCTTAATGGTATCATGCAATGAATGTGTATGAATTTAAAATATATTATCCTCGCCCACTTATTTATGAAGATTTTCCTTTTGACTTCTGTTTTTGGTGAGAGCACATCCACTTCCAGGCAGTGTGACACATAAATACTGTTGTCAGAGGCTTCATTCTGTCATTTAAACATTTTAAAACCTGCTCCCAACAACGCTCATTCCTATGGGATCACAGCAGCTGATGGACTGCATCCAATTTTATTCAACTTCAGCCCACAATTTCCCATCGTGACCAAGAGCGAGCCGTCTGCTATGAGCTACTGAAGCTTATTGTCTGTTTGTCACCATCCACTTTTAACTAACCTCCTTCTGAAAGTATCAACTGCCTCACAAAAGAGACAAGACAGTTACGAGACAGAAGTTGATGGTACAAATACGTCCTTTAATTTAAACGTGTTCAATTATAGTCCCATTAGTGACTGAGCTAAGCTAATGAGCTAATAACTTAGCTATCTGACCGTCAGTAAACATACAGAGAGACTGGAAAATAGAGGGAATCATCAGGAGACTATTTGTAGACTTCTAGAATAAAAAAATATTTTGCAAAGATGGTTTTTCTTTTACACTTCATCATTGTCACAGTTCACAACCTACACATGATTGATATCTGATGATGCTACATAATTGTATTGGGATTGTGTGTTTGCGTGTGTGAGTATATACATATGTATGCGTGTGTGTTCGTACGAGAAAGAAGGAGAGAGAGAGAGAGAGAGGGAGAAATTGAAACTGGCCGGACAGCCAGTATTTAATACTATTCTTGGTGTGGAATGTGCTGCTGAAGCACAACAGGCCTGTCCATCGCTGTGTGTGTGTGTGTGTGTGTGTGGAGACCACGAACACTCCGCTATGATTGAGCCTTGTGCGACACCACCCATGGAGCACTGCACACACACACACACACACACACACACACACACACACACACACACACACACACACACACACACACACACAAAAACTGTCTTTGTGGGAAAAACAGATATTTATGTGCAGATGGGCACTGAGGCACGTACACACTAACACACACTGGTTATTATTGCAGTCTCACAGTGATGATGGGGAATATCTTCACCGACCGTGGAGACGTTTCTCTTACAGAGAGGAGAAGAAGAAAGGAGGTATTGGAGGTTTGGAGACCATTTTACAAACTCTGGATCCAGAACCAAAAGCTTTACTGACCCTTAAGTTTAGTACAATTATAAATAACCAGATGAAAAGACTCGGTTAATCATCTGTAACCACATGTTGTTGTCTGAGAGGGATGAAACACTTTGTAGTTTACAGCGGCCGTCTAGTCAACGTTTATTATCTGTAGCTACAACCTGAAATGAGATGTGAAGTGGTGATTAATGCATCTGACACACTGAGATAACACTCTATGCAACGATACTCATCGTTGCAGAAGTTACATGTGCTGAAGTCAGTGATGATGTAGATTTTAATATAACTGCTACAAGGTTCATGTAGCACAACAACTCATTGTCATTCTGTATTTTTACGATGTGGCGCTGTCTACTCGATGTTGTGTGTATTTATTGTACTGTGTAATGTCAGTAAAGACTCGCAAATTAGCCTCACTTAGCCTAGCTAGCTAGCATTACATTAAAAGACAGGACAGACAGCAGCAAAGACAAAGTAAAGACAGCCTAACTCGAGTTGATGACAAGCTGTTGCGGTGCTGTACAACAAGTGCAATTAAAGCTTTCCAACGAAGCCACTGATGGGCAGACATCGACCCTGAATGTCTGAAATTCAGGTAAAAATATCTGCAAAACCTCCTCCCAACGCTACATGCACGCCTACTTTATGCAGATATTTGTATATGAAAAGTTAAACTCTCTTATGACTACTTTTTGTATGTGCAAACACCGTCTACACTTTTCAGGAGAGACTGTTTTGTGTGCTGTCCCCTTTTGATTGATTATCACATGTTGCCTCTCTCTGATGGCTTTTCTCTCGCCATCCAGTCTGAGCATTCAGAACATCAACAAACATTTTTCCTTCAGATATGGTCGGAAGGAAATGTTCTTCTAAAGAAATGTGTTTGTTTTAAGTCTCACCGCCATTACTCACGGCGACATTTGTCATTTCCACGAGCAAAAGCAACATCAAAACGTGTTTTTTATAGGACGCGCTTTGTCAGAAACAGAGAATTTAATGTGTTGTGTTGATGTGTTAGCTTTGGAGATGAATGAATCCAGGTATTCAAATTGAAATCTGGTATCTGAGCGTGAAACTAGAGAGGAGAAGACGAGGGGAGGTGAAGGCAAATGTGGATAATGGAAAGGGGGCGAGGACAAAACCAGAGATTCATGCAGATACAGTATGAATTAAGTAAGATACAGAGAGAAAGATGGTAATTCTCACATTTAAACTAAGACAATAAAAAAGAGAGAAAAGCAAGAAGATATAAAGAGAGAGGGAGAGAGAGAGAGAGAGGCTGACTGGGACCACTGCTCGCTCTCTCTCTCTCTGGGTGTGGTATAGTGGGTGGGTTAATTCCCGCGGTCGGCCAAGATATTTTCTCCCTGCTCAGCTACGCCCTGCTACTAACCAACACACACACACACACACACACACACACACACACACACACACACACACACACACACACACACGGATAATGTACAGAAAAATATACAGTGGCCGCTCCGAAGAACCAACATTTTGGCCTGATACAAAAGGACATGAAGGGTTCCAGGTCTGGTGGTGACATAAAATCTCTCCATCTCTCTCTCTCTCTCTCTCTCTCTCACACACACACACACACACACACACACTCATACAAACACACACACACTGACACAAACATGCACAAATACACACGTACACGCCTCCGTCAACTTCCTCGGCGCTCTCTGCACTCTGCCTAAATACAGCCGGCCACATCAGAGAGGACGTTTACAACACTGGGTGAGCTACACACACACACACACACACACACACACACACACACACACACACACACACACACACACACACACACACACACACACACACACACACACGAAGCAGCTCGACAAAGATTATTTTGCCTGGTTTTACAGAAATCCCTCTGCATCACACACCCTCCAAATATGCCCAGTATGCTTTTGTTAAAAATATAACCTGTGTGTGTGAAGACGGCTGGATTTTCAGTCTGGTTCAGCCACAAATGGTCTGCTAGCATCACTCTCACACATACACACATACACGTACACACACACACACACACACGTGTTCACACTGTGAACACAGAGGGAGGATGAAACATGAGCTCCCTCGCTGCCCAGAAAAAATATGATGTGGTCGGAGAAACGGTCCGTTCTGTATCCAGGAGCTCACAGGTTTGAGTTTTTAAATAGCTGATGTGTGTGTTAACAGTCAGTCATTCTTTCTGCTGACGTGCCCTCGAGCAGGACGGTGTACAGTGCACAAGCTGCTCGCTCGCTCATCTTACTGAATGAATGGTTCATGCAGTAACCACAGTGGAGCATATGTACTTATTTATTCACTCCATTGTCTATTGTGAGTTTTAACCTTTGTACTCCTTATATGAGGTTCAACTGTATCTTTATCAGCACCCATGTGTCTCTAAATGAAGACTACATCTCCCTCAGGCCTTGCAGTCCTTTCCTAAAGAGATTAAACATGTTGCTAAGTGATATGTTCCATGAAACTTGAATCCTTATTGGAATATGCAGCATCTTCAAGACTTTTATCCACTTGCACAGTCAGACAAAAGCTGACATTGAGGGATAATATTGTTTAGTAAGACTGGGTCTTACGTTCCCTGTAGGTTAGCACTTGACATGGGTTTGTCCTGATGTTGGGCTGAAAGTTGACCGACCACCCGCGGATTCTATCTGTGACCAGTCGTCAGCTGTGTACCTTGACATCTTTGGGGTTTTCGGCCTTTCATTTGCAGTTTACCCTCCGCTGAGGCAGGTTGACCACACCTGGGTGTGTGTCCTAGCCAACTGCGAGCCTCTCTTGGTGGTCAGCTCTCGGCCCAGGTGGGGCCCTTTTCCTTTTGAGCCACAACGAGTGACTGCTGTAGGTGAGTACAAGTCCAGTGGGCCTGCCCTCTGCCTCACAGCTCCCTCTGGACTTTTGCTTTTCAGTCTGGCCTGGGTTGATAAGCATGTTTCAGTCCATGGATATGTTCAGGCCTGATTTTGGACACAAGGAGTTTTCTTTTCTCTTCATCTTGGAGGAAAGGTGTTAGATGTCAGAGGGTTGAACTGGCATTCAGAACCAAATCATTTGTTGTTCTTTTGATACTCAAGTTATGCTGCCAATTATGGGAGTAGAGATAAAATCTCACATGTTCTGCCTGAGATCAGAGCTGGTGAACAATGCTCATGTAAACAGATGCTTTCTTTGTTTCTGGTAACAAAAGCAGGTAAGCAAACATGATCTGTTACTAACCCTCGCCAAGTCGTTTTTCTGAGCCCAGCGTTGTCGAGACATAAAATTGAAAATCAAACCTAATGAAACGTAAATCTGCAAAATATCTGTGGTTTGCAAAAACATTTATTGCCAAACTGACTGACAGTAAATATCATATTTCTTATTATAACATGCAAAGCATCTCACAGCTTGTGTGAGTAACAGAGTGGCAGCTGATTTTTATCTCCTGCTGTTGATTTTCCTGGTCTGTGACGCAGAAAAAATATAATCACTTTCTCTGTTCTCTGTAATTTAACCCTCCTGTTTGTAAAATCGAACCCTGACTGGAGTCGATCTTGCAGCTCATCCTATCGTTCCCCCTCTAACTCTCTCCTGGACGACAGCATCAGTGAAACTCCCAACATGTAAAAAGTGAATGAAAGGAGCAGAACCAGCCGGGCTGTGACCTTGGCTGTACGTGAAGGCAATTAAAAAAATATTTGCCGATATTTTAAGACCTTTTCATATTTTTCGGGGAGCTGGGTGTTTTCCTTGTCACTCAGGCAGAGCGGAGGGAGGAAGGGGCAACACCCAGGCTGGCAAGCCACAGACAGAGCACCCTGCTGGGGGAAACCCTGCACACACACACACACCCCCTCCCTGACCTCCAAAACCAAGCAGCAAGACCCCTGAGAAGCTGAGGGACACCACAGTGTGCGCACACGTGTACTTTACAACATGTACACAAAACCACTCAAGTATCTACAAATTAAACACTACAGGACCCTCTCACACACACACGCACACACACACACACTCACAGATCTAGTAGGTAAACTGTGAGAGTCGAACACGCTGCCAACTTGTGTGGTCGTATTTTCAGTGAGAACACCTTGATATGTGACTTTGGAAACAGCAGCTGACAAAATAATCTCACCACAAGGTCAATTTAGAAGCTGTTCTGGAGCTTTCCATCATGTCACACGATCTTCATCAGCACGTGGAGATGCTGCCGTCGTGTTCGAGGTCAAGAATGAACTTTGAGTCTCAGGTTTTTAAGCCGAAAAGGACAAAAAGTCCTTAAAGTGCTCATAGAAGAATGTAAATTTCAACATCTGCTGATAAATATCATGTGATTCGATCGAAAAATGCTCCAGAACGGCTCGTAATAGAACGAGAGATGACATATTTGTTGTCAATTAAACAGATGTTTGCTGAACATTGTTGATACCAGTGTTGATACAATACTTAATATATGAGTTTTGGTGCAGATACAAAAACAATACCTTGTTTTGAGGATTATAAAAATGTTTTTGGAGAAAACATTTATTTTTCATTTAACAAAAGAGCTCAAGGATCTCTGAAGTTCAGGTTCCACCATGGTCAGTTTTTTGTTGAATCTGGAAATTTTTTATGAGATAATCAGTCGATACCTTGAACAAATAATGTTGCATCCTGTCACTTAACTGGAACTAGCATTTTCCATGCTAACAAGAAGCTAATCATTGTTTTTAGAGCGATTGGTGCGGTGTATCATTCATTCACAAAGATCTAGGTTGGCGACTCTATCCAGTGAATACTACTAACACTATTATTATTGCTTAGCCCACTTTGCGAGCATTTCTAAAGCCTTGAAAGGAGTGTGTCGGTTATTATGATGCTAACAACAACAATATTCTGCAAACAAGCAACGATTCTGGTCTTTATTCCTTCTTTCAGTCCTTCACTTCCATCCTCCTCACCTCCTTCCCGTCTCTTCCAGTATTCCCTCGTTGGTGTGTCTTCTCGTCAGCCTCTTGTCTCTAGCCTTTCTTTCTTCACTTCCTTCCTTCCCTTCCTCCCCACCCTCGCCCTGACACCTGTTCAGCTTCCTTCCAGACTCTGTAACAGCCCTGGCTCTGTGTTTGTGTGTGAGTTAGCTGTGGTCAGCCATCATTCCTTCTCCTCCTCCTCCTCCTCCTCTTCACCACCTCTGCCAAAGATACATTTCACCTCACCACATCTCCGACGGAAAAGAAAAAAGCGAGCGGTCGGAGAGGAAACCATGAAGGAATATTTCTGAACCCCCCCTCGGTAAAAACAAAAGAGACTTTATACTTCTGGAGGTGGGAGTCCATACATCCTCCATTCTCCTCCACCACCATCCATGTCTGAAACAAAAAAGCTGTCCTTTGACACGAGCACACTGTCGAGCCACGACGACCACCATGTTGAAAATCAGTTACTTTTTGAGGGTTCCAGCTTCTCAAATGTGAAGATCTGCTGCTGTCTTTATCTTATATCGTTGGAAAGTAAATCTATTTTAACTTTTGGACTGTTGAAGCAATCTTAACTCCGACACAGGCAGTAACAAGTCAGTAACTTCCTGTAAATCACTTCTTAATTTGAAGTCAATTTTTTCTTTAAGTCTCTCAATTCTTTTGTTCTTCTCACTGTTGTTTATCTTTTTATCTGTTTGTAACTCGTCTTATGTGTTGTCTTCTCATCATCCTTTAATCGCCTCTTCTTTTTTCAATTTGGGATGAGACAACTAAAGATTTGATCCCAGATTGTGATAAAAACACTCACATTAAATTAGTCTCCTGACAAAATGTAAGGTTAAAGTGAATCCAGTACGTTTTCGTGCAAATTTAGATTTTATATGATTATCGGGATAATATTGTGTATTGCAATTTTTATTGGAAAGGAAAATCTTGACATTAAATTTTCATATAGTCCCATGCCTGATTACAACCCATGGAAATATTCAATCAGTGGTCATTTATTATTGGAAACTCTTATTATTCTCTTGATTTATTGAGGGAACATTTCACACCTTTGCACTTCATTTGACCTCTTGTGAACTGACTTAAAGACTCTCATGCTAGAATTAACGGGAAGTTTAAAGAGTTAACACCCCACATTCAATTTCCATATTATTAACAGCAAAACAAACAGCTCTTTCCTGGAAACTTTGGGAGATCATTTGTCAGTAATTTGTTTCCAAACTCACCCACTGTTTGTATTTTCAGCGCAGGTGTTCTTCACAGACATCAGAAAAAATAATAAATTAGTTCTGGAGGAGAAACTTTGCAAATGAGCTCAGCCTCAAAATATGACACACGTGATAGATATCTGTGTTTCCCCATTGTTTTCCTTTTTAATCTCATATTTTCACGTCTGAGGAGCCTAATAAAACATAACAAATGTTCCCTGCAAATGACAGCCTGACAGTGTAAACCGCATAATGTTTGTGCAAAGTGTTCAGTGATCCCTCACGGTGTGTTTGTGTGCATCTGTGGGTGGTATTAAGGTTGCCAGGTTTATGTCTGACAGATTTACCTATCATCGGTTAACCGCACACACACATACACACACGTAGACAAACACACCGCAAACACACTTTATTCCGCTGAATTAACTGGCGGAAAAGAAGTCGTGCCTGGAAACACATGGAGCTCTTTCACAAACACACCAAATTAATTCCACAAACAGCCTTCAAGTGATGCCTAATATACTTTGGGAATTACTCAGTTATTTTAATGACATGTTGGCTTTAACACGCACGCACACGCGCAACCTGGAAGGAATAAATCCCCTCGTCAACGTGACTCATTAATGAAAGTCGGTGAGGCGAATCAATTTCTCACTCTCCTTCTTTCCGTCATCAACGAGGAAATAACTCGACAAAATGAAAAGAGGAAGAGTCAGAAGGTCACGTTTTAAATCCGACGAGTCCTCGTTCTTGTCAAATTAGAAGGTCTAGACTGTGATGGCGTTCCTGTTGCCATGGAGACGCAGACACGCACGTACGCATGCACCGAGGTAGTAAACATCCTGCACTGTATAATCAAACAGCAACTTAACTCCCTCTTTACTTTCACGCTTCATTTTCAGCTTCCTCCTCCTCCCTCTGTCCTCTCTCTCTCTCTGCCCTCCCACTATCAGGCTCGCTCGCCCACACCAGTAAACTCTCAGCTGTACGTAAATTGTTGCTGCAGTCCTGTAATCACAGCTCAGAGCAGTCGACAACATGGCCACCGCTGTAAGCCTGAGCCAGACTGTAAACACAAGCAGGGACACAAGAAAAGCACTGATCACAAAAACACAAATCACTTTTTTTTATTAATTGACTCCCAGTTGCACCAACATCACCACCGTGAGAGAAGAAGAAGGTCAGAGGTCACAGATATATTCACAAGACCTCGTCGTTATCATGTAAAGGAGAGATGGAGTTAAGAATAGACGGGTTTTATTGTGTGTTTTCAAACTATGCAGACAAACGAGGCAGCGACAGGATACGGATGTGAGATGATTTAAAATGACCAGAGGACAAAGTGTGGTCAGTGTGGTCAGACTCCAATCACAGGATGGAGAGAGTCCAGCTTGAACTTTGGACCGGATGAATCTCACTTCTGTCCACACAGCGTGAAATTAGGTACGTTTCAATCCAACTACTTTTTATACACTTTTTCTATTTTGACATAAAAAAACTGAACATAAAATTTTTTGGGGGAGGAAAGTGAAAAGGAGAAGCTGTGGAAACACATTTTGAGACTACACACAGAGAAGTGGTACCTGTATCTGGTCAAAAGAGAGCTCAATGCATATTTAAGAAATGCTGTAAGTCCAGAATAACAATGTAGATAAGTTGTAACACAATATAAACTACCAGGGGACACACAGAGTAACTAGTATAAGTACATTCTAGATCTACAGTTTGTTGTTTTGTCCTGAAATTTCACCCAAAAACAAAGAATAAATGTGCAAACAGGAATAAACACAAAATTTCATCTTGAGTGCAGCAACTGCTCCTCCATTAGATGTGTAATATTGTCATTTATTCATGCATGGAAAGTCAGCAATTCACAAAAAACTTTGCACAACGTTTGAATTACATTGTTCAACCTCTCCCACCCAAGAGCAACTAAACATACTGCAGAAAAGAAAGAGCGAGGGAGGAAGAGAGAGAGAGGGAGAGAGGGAGAGAGGGAGAGAGAGAGAGAGGTCAAACAGAGAGTTTACAATCTCCACATCTTTGGCAAATCTAGCAAATTTCCTGTTACCACAGGTGTGACTGTGGGTGGAATCAGAGTGTGTTTGTGTGTGTTTAAGTGATCCAGCTAAATATATGGCTCATCAGCACACACACACACACACACACACTTTTACCTTTACTTTGGATACTAAAGGACGAAGTGAAGCAGTAAATTCGACCCAACGTGCAGGTAGAATAAAATATCTCGTGCTGAAATCAGCTCCGTTATCCGCAAATCACGTTGTCGTCTCATATAGGTTGACTGTAAAACATTCATGAATGAACGGCAGAGTGATGAGTGTAGCATGGCTACAACTGTGTACACACATACACACACACACACACACACACACACACACACACACACACACACACACACACAAGTGATTAATCTGACCACTCCTGTTCTTGGCAGTGTGCTTCCGCCAGTAAATCTAGGCTCTGGTGGCAGTCTGCATTCCACAAACACACACACACACTCTCTCTCTCTCTCTATCACACACACACACACACACACACACACACACACACACACACACACACACACACACACACACACACACACACACACACACACACACACACACACACACACACACACACACACGGTGTTCAAACCAAACAGATGAACGTTGACGTAGAAAGCTCACACACAGTCGAACCTGCGCATGCATACACCTGCAGAGAAATACACGACTACCCAAGTATGCGTCTGTAAATCCAAGTGCAAACACACACCCGGAAAATTCACACTCACAGTTATGCAACTGTTGATGCAGTGAAATTGGACCGTCAGCAATTTATATAGTCATGTTCATTAATTCACTGTCAACACAAAACATTCCAAACACAACGACAGAAACAACACTTTATTGCACGGTTGACATTATTAATGGTTAAGCGAACGTTAGCTAACATCCAGGAAACAGATTCTGTTTATATAAGAATTTGTTCAAGTTAAAAACCATTTGTGGACGAATCTCACTCAAAATTTCTAACCTGCAAAAAATCATCTTAAAGGACAGGGCTGCCAATTTTCTATATTTTTGTAATTGTCAACAGGACTCTTGAGTTGTGTCCTGCTTGCAAGTTATGTGTGTGTATCAAAGTCAAGCCATTGAGCTTGGTTGTTGTCCACGACTATTAAAAATACATTGCTAAAAACTACAGCGGCCGGCTGTTTGGAATGAGACTCAAAAATCAACTCTTACAAATTGGATCTTTAAATGTAAAGGAGATTAATCATGAGGAACGTGTGTTGAGAGACAGACTAACACATAATGTGGCTGGTTTTAGTCGGTTTGAGACTTGTTGACAAAGAAAGACAGAATAACAACAACCTTATCCTTTATGTTAACCAAGTTGTTCGAACTTTTAAAATCACTGCAGCAGCAGACAAACGATACAACTCTGACATTCAGCTTCAGTCAAACAAGTCCCACAAAAACCGAAAATGTCACATCTGCATCTATGCAAGCTTGAAAGAATACAGACTGTAAGAAAAAACACTTATGCTGCTTTCAGCTTGTTATGTGATGTTGCATCCATGGTGGGTAGACTCTGACTGTGTGTGTGTGTTTGTTGTGGTCGGTGTAGTCTAATTGTAGAGGGAAGTGTCTGGCAGCGAGCCGGTCCTCTTTATGGCTGAAGATACTCATCATCATCATCATCATCATCATCATCATCATCATCATCATCATCATCAGAGAGTGGCGCATCCTATCATTTAACGACGCTTCACATACATACACACACAGCCGAAAATACAGTCACAGACGCACACTAACTTAACTGCACAACACACTCATAGCTGTATAGAAACAAAGCTGACAACAGATCACACAGACAGCTCCATTGTTTGCCCTGTTTGGACTGGACTAATTTATCGTAGCCTACCTTGGCTAATCTAATCATGTGAGGAACAGACCTACATGCACACAGCCTCACAGGCCTAAATTTACAGTTTGCGATAAGGCTAGGGGCTAAACAGGAAACAGGAAGCGTGTGTGGAATTGTGGGAAAAATATCTTAACAAACACCGACTGTCAGCTTGAATTGGGCTGCCACTCAGCGTGGCTGCGTTCACACTGAACATGAAAGTCAACTGAAGATTAATGTTCAGTAAACGCACAACAGTGCTAAGTGTTTGGACAGAGACGTTTTGTTATTACGGTTCTGTGATCCAACACATTGGATTTGAAGTAACACAACAAACGATCTGACTTTAAAGCTTTAGCTTCAATTTTAGCTTTCTCACACACTCAGTGGGTTCATGGTGTGAGAATCAAAGCCTTTTCTTTTATTACATATTCCCCCAACTTTTAGGGGGACTGTTAAGTCTCTGACCTTCAGACGTCAGCAGACACTTGGTAACATCTGTGGTGCTGCTCCACCAGACCTGCACTACAGTCAGCTTCACTTGTTGGTTGTTTCAGGAGCCTTTTTGTTATCAGTCTTGTCTCCAGCAGTGAAACACACAATCAGATGGACTGAGGTCTTGTGAAGGACAGTGCCTATTTGGCCAAAAATAGTTTTTGGTTGTCGTGTCTGTATGTGTAGAACAACTTTCCTGCAAACTGTAGCTGGGAAATGTGAATAAAAGGCCTTCACTGTCCATCCCTGATCATTAAATATGGATGTGAACACCATCAAACGAGAGAGTTGTGTTTGAGTCTCATTCCCAATTTGTCAAATACTGACGCTTTGGGACGTTTTGGCTGCAGCACTTTAACCTCAGAGTCACAGTTTCATTTCAAATCAAATGTACACAGCCAAAACAACAGAAAACATATCACTGTCCAAAGACTGATGAACATCGCTTACTCTAAAAAAATAAATAAAAACGGCTCCAAAAATATATCATGATCTTGATACGCTGTATAATGTATTGTGCAATATCTGGAAATCCAAATACGACACTACAAACACTACACAAACACACCATTCATACAAACATATTGACTCAAAGACTGGGACAGAGACAGGACTGTGAATATGATGTGAGGCAGCAACAACCATAGCACTCCTTTGGTCTCACTAGTGAGAACATTCAGGACCAGAAACCCTCAAAATATGATTCACTGACAATAAAATCCACAAGCTCGAGCGCCATTATTGTTTCAGCAACACATATTTTGAGGTAAACATACTGCAAAGTAAGAAACCAAACTCAGAAGGTAAGAGTCCAGAGCTGTCAGCTACATGAGGACAGAGTCAGACTGGAGGACACGTATGATGTCAAAGACAGAGCGACTGAACCGCAATAGAAACATTACAACAAACTCTCTTACGGCCGACAGATTTCTATAATTTCATGTAGTTATGAGTCAGTCAGGTACTTGTGCATACCTCCTATGCACAATTAGCAGTGGCTAAAGGGACTTGGCAGAACATCTGGAGGTTCCTGATGTAACAGCCTCAGAGAGTTCATTTAGAGTTTCTTGAGGAGCCCTGCAGGGATCAACTTACTGGTGTGAGGAGGAGGAGGAGGAGGAGGAGGAGGAGGAGGAGGAAGGAGGTGTTAAAGGCAGCGTTGACACAACAGATAACACCGTCTCATAATACAACTTATCACACACACACTCCTCTCAACTCAGCGCTGCAGCGTGTGTGTGTGCAAAAAAAGTCCATAGTCCGCCGCCATGTCCACGCGTGTGAGGAGATTGTGAGTTACGGTCGTGTGTGAAGACGTGAGAGAATACTGCTGTCTTTGTGTGTGTGTGTCTGTGTGCACAACATAAGAATTATGGGGCATGAGAGTGAATGTTTGTCTGTGTGAAAACAAGCACACTGTCTGAACACTGGTAGAAATGAAGTGTGTGTGTGTTGTGGGCTGTGAAGATGAATGAAGGTTGTGACACTTTTCTAAAGCAAACAACTCTCTGTTTGTTCTCTCTCTATCAATTCACCAGCCTGCCTGCAGCTCAGTGTGTGTGTGTGTGTGTGTGTTGCTGTTTGTGTAAATGTGTAAATACAGTGCGGCTGTGTGACTAAAGGTTTCTGTTTACGAGGTGAGAAAAAGTTATTTTCAAGGAGAGGTCATGCACACGATTATGACTTAATTAGTACGTATAATTAAGTTTTTGTTTCCTCGTGAGCACAGATTAATTATTTTGTGGTCTCAACAGAAGCCAAGCCGTCTTCTCATTATAACTTGGTATTACAGTTTTTTTCTTGAGAGTGCGAATACCTGCCAACACCAGTTGGTACCAGAGTTTCTACAAGCCAGTACTTTTCCAGAGACACGTCTGTTGGAACAAACATCCGTTTAAGTATTTCTCAGGGAATTGAGGTCTGATACGACAAACTACCTTCCAATATATATAAGAACATACAGTATCAGACACTTACATGTTGGAGATCAGTGGTTCTGAGCATTTTCAAGTTACCATCACGAGGGCTTTTATCTCACAACATCCTGGAATTGCCAAATATTGAAAACAAAAGGGTGTTTTTTGGTTTGTCAAGCCAATTATATCACCGGTACAAGCAATGTCATTTTATTTTTTTCCCCCACAACCATCTGCCGACCCTTGGACAATAACTTGTGACCACCTTGGGGGTTCAGACCCACACTAAAGACACAGGTACACGTCAGTCTGTACAACAATATGAAGAGATATTCCTGGACCTGTTATTCAGCTGCAGCAGATTATAATAACTTCTGCTGTTATTGGGTAACATAAAATGAGAGTAGAATAATCTGAGTAAGTGTGTGTGTGGTGCTGGTACACAAAGGCAAATCTATGTGCAGCCTCTCCCATCAGTAACTCTCTGTCTTTATTTTAACAACAGCACACTGAGACTCTTTGACTGTGTGATCACACAGGCTGTAATATCTGTGTGTGTGTGTGTGTGTGTGTGTGTGTATGGACGGGTGGACGACAGGTGCTGTTTTGATGTTTTACTCTACTTACTCTGCCTTACATTTTAATAAGCTCGAAAAGAGGAAGAGGAAATAGTAAAGAAGTTGCCTCTCCGTATGAAGGAAATACTTTCTGTAGATCATTTACCATCACTGACAAACGATTGCATACAAAGACGACGCTCAGAACTGTAATATTCACAATATCAATGACTCAGAAATATCTTTTTTTCCCCATAACTGAATAAACAAGCTGTTCTCAGCTTTGAGGCTAGAAAGGTGGCAGGGTCCGCCAAATATAAACAAAGTAAACCAGTATGAAATTATGTTGGGATGAAAGATGGGGGTTATTTGCTGTTAAGGTAAAGGTAATAAAGTATGACAGGTGATACAATTATTCTGCTTTCAGTTAAGTCTATAATAATAACATAAAGGATGAATAATTGCATTAATTTATATTCTGCATTGAAGCATTTTCCTGTCGCTACATATGAAGGAAACACATTTTATTGATCATTCACCATCAATCAGTATCTGATACATAATTCACAAACAAGACAGAAAATCATTTTACAGTAACGTCAGTCAGAAATGTATTTTATACTGTGTTGAAGTATTTTTCCTAAATTTAAAAAGCTCTTCCCCCCAAAAAAGACAAAAGTAATATTTAAGGCATTCAGGCTTCTGACTTCCTGTTTAAAAAGGGCAATTATGTAAAATTGGCATGGAAAAAAGAGAGTATATAAGCATGAACACTCTGTCGAGATGATACAGCAAACAACAAATCTTTGGGTCAATGCTTCAGTGTGAAATTGTGATTTTTGTGCAAGCTGATAATAGAAAACCGAATGTGTGACCCACGACACAGAACTGCATCTGTTCCTCAAAGTAGGTACAGCGATCCAGAGTTCATGACCTGCCCCCACTGTTACAGCACAGACCCAGTACCATTATTACATACCAATAATATGAGGGTAATGTATCAGTGTAAGACTATAGGTTTGGAAATACATCAGGAATCTGACTTGGTGGTCCTCTGCTAGAGATCATATTAACCATATCACATAATCATAAACACATTAAAATAGGAATGTAGGAACTGAGCCTGATTTTTATACAATATGCACATGGCCTCTCTTAAATCCTTGATTGCACTGATAGGGCTCCATTGAAGTGAGTAATAGAAACAATAAATAGGAGCATATACGTTGATCCGTCTATCATGCCTCTGTTGAGCAGCTGAAGCATCAGTCTGAGTCTGAAACCACGCCACCGCTGCTGCATGTGTGTGTGTTTCACATAAATAAGAAGCTCGTGCGTGTGCTCGGTGTGGAATACATGAATCTGGATGAAATATCATACGTGTATGAATTAACATACGTACGCACGCACAGACACATGAATGTGGTTTAAAGGAAGCCATGTATTTATACTGCTGTCACACTCGCAGATGGAGATGGATAAGTTGTGAGGACTGAGGAGGCTTTGAAGCTGATCCCCCTTCTAACACACTGCTCCTGTGGTTAGTGCGAACTGTGGTTTGTATTATCAGTTTCAATGAATGTGAACTTCGGCTCTCTGCGGTCGATCAACCGCGGTAACCTCTGCTGTAGAGAATAAAAGGATGAAATTATATATCGCTGAGGTTAAATCTAATCTCGGTTCAGGATGACATTTAGGCTCAGGGTTATTTTTGGTCTGGCGGAAAATGTTTCTGCATCCTATCTTAGGATGAGAATTTAGCTGTTACAGAAGCCTCCTATAAGAATTTCCCACGTTAGGAATCAGGAGTTAGGATGGCAACTAGTACCGGTTGGCAGATACTTGATTTGCTGTTCCTGAGCTACAGTATGGAACATACACACCAAAAATGTGTTTTGTGAGGTCACAGTGACCTTTGACCATCAATTGATTCAGTTCATTTTTGAGTCCAAGTGGATATTTGTGCCAAATTTGGCGTTTACGAGAATGGGACGGGAGGACATACGGATGAACCGACTACAGAAAGCCCCAGGCCACAGCTATCGCTGGCATAGAGGCATAAAAATGGCAGCACCACTGTTATAAGGCCTGGACGAACACCAAGATATCATGATTGAAAGGCTACTCAAATTGCATGTTGGAGAAGCTAGCATTGATGTTAGCCTGTTAGCTTTAAATTTCCCTGTGCATGTATTAAGGGGTATGTACTGTGTCCTCTCCTACACCAACATGATTACTCCTCTGGCACACTGACGTTAATAGCTTTTTGGGCATGTCCTGGTGCAAGTGAAGTGTTATCATAACAGTCAACAACCGATCTGAGTGTTAACAGATCCTAACCTTCTCAGTCCTTCGCAACTTCTGTTATCAAACCTGCATTTACACGCTAATATTGGTGTAAAAGTGGTAATACCTAAGAGGCAGGACTCGCCCTGAGTTCTCATGATGGAGTCAGACTCGTTACCGGGAACCTTTATGCTGACACTGTAATGTTGTAAAGTGCAGTGACGTGCTCGCCCTGAAGGATCGACTGTACTTTGACTCAGAAGTGTTTTGGTAAAAATACATTATCAGCTGTCCAAACATGAACAATACAGCCACAGGGGTTTACACTACATGCTAATACATAACCTTCATATCAACACAGCACTGAGGCATGATTAGGGCGCTGATTAGGACAAAATATGCTGCACTTAATTCTTCTGATTAATTAAAAACTTCTTTTAAACGTGTATCATTCAAGCTCTCTGCTTTTGGGGTCGTTTCACCAAACACTCCCACTGCCTGTCTCACTCTCTCAGAGTGTCTGTCTCTCAGCACCGACTCTAAATGGTCCTTTCATGGATGTGATGGATGGCCACCAGTGTGTGTGTGTGTGTGTGTGTGAGTGTGTGTGAGTGTGTGTGAGATATGGTAAAATATATGAATACTCAAACAGAGTGTGCTGACTCTTAGGTCTCAGAGGGTCCACCCCTGTTTAATGACACCATTTATCTCGGACCCTGGTGTGTGTGTGTGTGTGTGTGTGTGTGTGTGTGTGTGTGTGTGTGTGAATAGCTACTTAAATAGGCTGTTGTTCTGAGGATAATAGGAAAGGTGCCATTTAAGAGAGGGATGAATCTATGAATGAGCCTAAAAAGGGGTCTGAGAAGAAAAGAAGAAAGATCGAGGGTCAACCAGACCCAAAATAACTTGAAGTCCAGGTGCTGAGTGGATGATGATGAGACGGCTGGTTGGTTTGTCCCAGACGGGTTTTAAGAATTTGCTTGTCAGCAGAATCGTTACGAGCCTCGTCATCCTTCTTCTCTGAGAGGGTCGGCATGCTGCCTTTCACTGACCTCTGACCTCGCCTGGAGAGTCCACATGTCCCGATGTTTTTACAAACTTTTGAACAATGATGAGAAAGAAATAAGTTTCAGAGAGAAGAGACGGCACAACTTTTGGACTTTTAATTATACTAAGTTCAATGAGAAGCCTCGGTCGGATCAGTTTCTTCAAACCCAGACGTCTGCTGTGTGACGACTGTTTGTCTGCAGCTCTAAAATAATAAGCCTGTTTTATACTTTATGTAAAGACAGTAATCCTCCAGCAGAGAACTTAGTCATAGTATTAAGTGGATGATAGTTTAATTCCATTGTTGTTGAGAAAATCCAGAGCATGAGCTGCTGTAAACTGAGACAGAAACCACAGACAGGTAGAAAGACAGAGAGGTCTCCAGGTAGAGGGAGGAGGTCATGGGAGAGAGAGTGTGCTTACAGAGGAGAGGAAATCATCCCAGCAGCCTTTATGGAGCTCGCTCTCTTTCAGACACAACCATACATACACTACATCACCCTGAGGGGAGGAGGTTATGCTCCCTGTGGTCACATCCCCACAGTCAGAGGAAGAGAGGAGCTTCCTCTAAAACACCAAACCTGTGTGTGTAAATGGTTCCAGGCTCCTAATATTTGTTTAACCCCCCGAGAAATTCAAAGTAAATACGGTCCGGCTATAGTCCGGCTGATTAATGTAAAATCATCACATTTACTCGTGTGTGTGGTACACACTGTACCGCCGTATGTGTGAAATAAATGTGCAGTAAATCTGTGCATGTGTGCAGCAATCAGATAAACTGCTCAGGTTAATGAATACCTCATGTATTTGGTTTGTTTTCATATTTTTCAAAATAAAAATATTTCAGTCGATGAATACGTGCGTTCAGTATGTAGGGATTGTCTTTTATCCGTAAACAGAAATGTAAAAACTACAAGTTCTTGTTTTTTCACGGAGAGTTACATGTTGAAACGATTTGCAGTCCTGCAGAGATGCTGCAACAAAAAGTTTTGTGCAGATGGATTAACTGTTCATCAAGATACAGTCCAGCAAGATGTTTCTGTTTGTGTATGGATTAATGAAACAAGGCATGTGCTCTTTAGTGAGATTTAGAGGTGATTGTAGGCATAACTCTGCACTTTGGAAAGAGCCAGGAAGGCTAACTGATTCCCCCTGCTTCCAATCTTTATGCTAAGCTAAGCTAATTGCCCCCTCGCTCTAGTTCCAAACTTAATGCACAGACAAGAACATAATAGAGACCTTTAATAACTGTTTTCATCACAAATTCCTTTAAAGATATGATAATTTGGAAAAGATTACACCTTTGTTATATATTTTGTTGAGTTGTGTACTTGAGTTATCCTGATTGGTGCATTTCATTTGGTCTCCTGACACTATAACTTCTGAGGAAACATCAGATGATACGCCGGAGAGTGAGGAAGGAAGTCAGCGAATGTGACTAAACGTTACGTGAATAAAACGTTAAGATATTACCTCGTCTGTGAAACATTTCTGCCTGAGTCACGCAGATTTAAGGATGTTTAAGGATGAAAACAGCTCCCATGATCGCGCACTACTTACAGCTTTCTTAGCTGCAGAGATCACATACTGTGCATTTAAGGGAACTGGTGTACGAGCGCAGTTTGACACCGAAACAACACGTTATTTTCCATTTTCAAAACGCTTGGACGGCCACAGATTGAATTACCAAGCCTGTGTTTCCTCTAATCAGTCACGAGGATGGTGTCGACCGTCCACACTATATCCTACTGATGACACGTGCACGGAAACGAGAGCGAGAGACAGAGAAGGAAGAGGGAGAGCGAAGGAGAAAGAGAGAAAGAGAGAGAGAGACAGACGGGAGAGGAAGTGTGTACATTCCTGGATAATCCTGATAGGACGTACCCATCGGGTTCCAGCCAGGACACAACTACATACCATGTTGACGTAGCAGAAACGCACTTACACACACACACTTGCGTGGTTTGGCAGTGCCGATTATTTATGAGCTGGTGGTTTAGCATTGTTTGTTAAGGGCTTGTGTGAAAGGATGTTGGTACTTACAAGTGTGTGTGTGTGTGTGTGTGTGTGTAAACTGTACATGTGTGTTGGTTAAATATCACACTGAGATTATTTAAAGAGAATTATTTAAAGAATGAAAGAGAATGACGCTACAAAGTGTGTGTGTGTGTGTGTGTGTGTGTGTGTGTGTGTGTGTTGTGGTGCTGGCTAAACACAGAGTGTATATTTGCTCTGGTACAATGGGAACAAAGACGGCAGTGTGTCCTGCAGAGAGAGAGAGGGGGAGAGAGACATAGAGAGCATATAACTTATTTATCTGACATAGAACTTTTTGTATCCCACATGCCATAAATCTGCTGAACTATAACTCTCCACAATGTAACCTCACTCACACACACACACACACACACACACACACACACACACACACACACACACACACACGCACACACTATCTGTAATGTGTGAGGTATTGTGTTTAACATGATTTTTTTCCCTGTGTTTTTCCCGTTAGGAACAATAAAGTGTTAAAGGTCAGACTTCTACAGGACAAAAACTCTTGTCATACTATCAGATAACATTATATTATATGTACTTATTTTAACTTCTTTATCACAACAGGAAACTCTCCGTACAAATGTGCTGTTTTAGTATCTTGTAGTCATCAATATAGATGACAAATGAGAAGACACACTCCTGAAATTTACCAGGTGTTACACATCATACTGTTGTATATCAGCTTTGAGAAAAAGGTTGTACCATTTGTGCCACGTTTTGTACTTTTAACACTTAACACAACAATGTTAGAGCTGCGATTATTAATCGACTAATCAGTTAGTTGTCAAATTAGTTGTCGGCAACAATTTTGATGAATCAATCCATCGGTTTGAGTTCTCTCATTTATTCTTCTGCAAAACTCAATATCTTTGGGTTGTGGACAAAACAAGACACTTAAGGACGTCGTCTTGGGCTTTGGGAAACACTGATCTGACATTTTTCACCATTATCGGACATTTTATAAACTAAACAACTGATCGATTAATGAATAAAACAATCAACAGATTAATCGGCAATGAAAGTAATCTTTGGTTGCAGCCCTAACTAATGTAAAAACACCCACATTTCTTATACTATTACATGAAAGCGAGTTTGCAGTAGACACACACACACACACACACACACACACACACACACTGAGGAGAAGGAGATATGGTCCATTTATCGCAGCCTTCCTACCTGCAGAGCTAACTCTAGCATTTCATTTTGATGGTGCTTAGCAGAGAAGAGAAATAGGGCGTGTGTGTGTGTGTGTGACTGTGTGTGTGTCTAGTATGTGTGCGTGTGCATGCTTTCTCTTCTCTTTTAAATAGATATCTCTTCCTGTTCTCTTCAACTTCTCTTTTTTTCTACCTTCCTGGCAGCCAGGACCTTCTGTTCATGTTTATGGGCTCGGGACTTTTTGTTTTCTTGAGATTAAATTATGAGAATATAGAATACACATACTAAGTATTTAGTATTCTACAAAATGTGTTAACTTCTGACTCTGACACTGGAGACCTTTAAGTACGGCATCCCACATTTTCATAGATTTAGACTAGTAAAGGTTACAGTTTGGGAAGGATTGTGGTTTTGGTTAAATATTTAAAAAGCCAGACTTCATTCAGTGTTGGTGTTTTCAATATTCAACCAAAACCAGGATCTTTCCCCGACCTTAACCACGTGCTCCGACAGCCGGGACTTTGACAGGACCAATAAAAAAGTCGAGTGTGGTTTAGTTGGCTGGAGTGGAAACAATCAATAAAAATGTTTTCTTATAATCTGGGCGGCATTAAGGTTTCTGCAAAACTGACTGAAAACTTCTGTCAAGGAACAGTCGACCCAAAAATGAAATTCAGTCATTATCTCCTCCCTCCACGCTGATGGAAAGTCAGTTTTGTCAATGTTTTGTGGTCCACAGACATTAAAAAAAAGCCTACGAAAAAAACAAAAAGCAAAACGTAAAATGGCTCCATATAGCTCGCCTGGCTCCTAAAGTGATTTGAAAAGACACTGGTCGAGCTTACGCACCAACTCCAGTCGGGGTGCGTGCTCACGCTTTTTCACTTAGCCGCTCCAGTGAAGATTTCAGCATTTAAAAATGGTCTAAATATTGTCTTTTCAATCAATGTGGGATCTCAGGGCTTCTGGAGACTTGGTTTACACCGGACAAGCTGTCTGGAGCCATTTTATGTTCGACAACATCTACTTCAGTTACTGAGGAGAATGATCCAGAAATGTTTTGTGGACCACGAAACTTCACCTGACGGAGATAATGACTGAATTTACATTTTTGAGTGAACTGTTCCTTTGCTTTTATCCATGACAGTAATATTTATGGGACAGGGTCGTGGTGGGTGTACAGACAGTTTTAACAGCATTGATTCACAGGGGCCATCTTTTAATCGGGGGGCCTGTATTTAATCCCTGAACCCCTGATGAAGCACTGGGTAATGAATCACCAGCAGCTCCGAAGGTGTTTCTCTGTTGGTGCGATTTTGAGGATTTTCAGACAGAAATAAATCAGACAGTAATCATCATGTTTCCATGTGCAGACGACGATCAGAGGACAGATATAAACACAGCTGAGGAGGATGAGTTTCAGGCTGCTGCGGCGTCTATTCAGTCGAATGAGGACAACAGTTAGACCGAACTGATGCTGCATGAAGTGAATTATGAGAAAATGACCTCAGACACTTTCCACGTCTCTTCCCTCTCTCTCGTGCTTTTTATGGGGTGACATCACCGACTCGCCCTCTCTTATCAGCAGCTCTCTTTTCTCCATCTGCTCTTCACACTTTGTTTCTCTCTCACATTCATCTCTGCTATCTGCGAGCGCTCTCTGAGGACACTCATCCCTGTGTGTGTGTGTGTGAGAGAGAGTGTGTGTGGTTATTTATGGCATCTGTGTGGGGAAGAAGGGGAGGAAAGATGGATGGGAATAGAGAGAGAGAGGAACAGGAAAGGCCAGATGACCTCATCTTCTCGCAAAAAGGCTCTCAAAGCCCTCCAGCGTCACCTTCGAGTGTGTTTCATATAATGATTTGGGGCATTTGCCATTTTAATCTCTGCTGTGTCTCGGAGGTTTGAGTATGTGTCAGTAGGACACCTGGCTATCAGGGTGGGAACATCAGCGGGATCGTCACTCTCTCGGTTTCCATGAACACACACACACACAAACAGCTTTAACAGAGGAGAAGATTAAAAAAAGAGAGAGGATGAAGAGGAGAGAACAAGAAGAAGGGATGTGAGAGAAAAAAGGAAATGGGCGGGAAAGGGATGAGGCGGAAAAGAAGTGAGGTGTCTGACTTCTGAGAGAGAGAAAAAAGAAAGTGAGGGACAAATATGAGAGGAAAGAAACAGATTGGAGACGACTAAAGGATAGAGGAGGAGAGCGGAGATGAGAGAGGGAAAAGGAAGAAGGTACTGAAGAAAGATTAAGAAGAAAGAGAGAGTACGAGTGAAGGGCAGGAGAGGTGAAAGAGGAAGGAAAAAAGTAAAAATGAACAGAGACAAGTTGAGAAAAAGGGAGAAAGTTGAAGGAAAAAGCTTCATATAACATAAAATAAGATGGTTTGACGTTGTTGTTTGATTGGACTCTAACACCAAAACTTTCCCTAAGAAGGATTTTCTTTTCCAAAGATACAAAACATGTGAATTTGGGGGGAATTGTCTTAATTGATTTGATCACAGCCATAACAAACATGCAGCCTAGGGTATGATATCTAAAACAGTCTGAACATCATACAGCTTCTGATATAAAGCTGATATACGACGCTGTCAGATAATGTGGAAAAAATGACTTTAACAACCTTCATTCTACACTGGATGTTAATATGCTAAACACGTGCAGATACTAAATAAAAAAGTAATAAATAAAAAAGTAAAACAATAATAATGTGGTGATTATCGTGATATCGTCTCCATGTTAAATCAAAGTAAGTCAACAGTTTTTTAGTTTGAAAGATGTGTAAAACAGACTCACAGATGCACTGAGCAGGTTTTCTCCAGCTTTCTGAGCACCGAGCCAAGTTTAACATGTGCAGAGCAGTTTGGGTGTGTGTGTGTGTGTGTGTGTGTGTGTGTGTGTGTGTGTGTGTGTGTTTGGAGTGTGTGTGAGGGAACAGGAGGAGAAACGAGAGAGATATATTAACGTGCGTGCGTGACAGAGCTAGAGAGAGGATAAACCTTTAGGAAAGAATGATGTGAAAAAAAAACAAAGTGAAGGAAAAATAGAAGAGAGGAAGGTTTTCAGAGAAAGATCAACTGATGGAAACCAGGGGGGAAAAAGAAAAAGAAAGGAGGAAGCAAATACTGAGGAAGTGAGTGAAGTGAAAACAGATAGATGAAAAAGAATAAAAGGCACCACTTAGAAAAAAAAAAGAGCGCTGCTGCTCTGGATGACAAAGTAATGACACTGCGTGACGACAGGTTTATGTTCTGTACGCTGTAAAAAGTTCTCAGCGTTGGCTGTATGAAGCAGGGAGGAGACGAGGAGGAGGGATGGGAAGGGAAGGAAGGAGGATGTTTGTTTGATCAGTAACCTGGTTTCTTACGTGCATGTACACAAAATCGATAGAGAGACAGGTAAAAAGAAAAAAAAAACAGAGAGCTGAAGATAGAAAATGGATCAATGAACAGGAGAAAACAGAAATATGGATCGAGAAAGAAAAAAACTGTAAATTTGATTTAGTTTGCTGCCTGATTGGACTGAACCGGCTGTTAAAGTGCTGCAGGGTTTTAACATCCGGACGTGACAGCATCTGCTATTTGTCCAAACAGCACAACACCACAACACCAGATCTGATTTAATCATTGACAACATTGAAGATGTGGGTGGCATTTTCTTTTTCATCTGGGGCAAAACTATGGTGGCCCTGAGAGCTTAACGCACTGCGACCTGAGGAAACACATGCAAGTAGACGAAACACACAGCATTTAGAAAATAATGCTGCAGTGAGTGGAGACAGTGCCTTAAACCTGCATTCTTTGTAACGGCCAGTAGGGGGCGGCACCACTGGTTACAAAAAGAAGTCCGATTGTTTATAAGCTTATGAGAGAACGATCCTACTTCTCTCTTTATTTATGACCTCAGTAAACAGTTTCCTTATTAGTTTACGGTCTTAATCGAATGTTTCAAGTCTTCTCCAACACGGCATGACGTTCATTTATGTAAATTATAGTCCCATTAAGAGTAAAATAGACAATAAGGCGGGGGTGTGGTCGGTCCATCTTCTATCTATTATGCAACTGCAGAGTGCTGAAGTTATCCATAAAATAGCAGCTGGTAGATTTAAACATACGACAAACAAAGAAACCGATGTAGTTGTCGGCGTACAGGAAAAACTCAACTCTGAAGTCTGTTTCTTTAACTTAGTTTATACTTTATTTCACTTTACAGCAACAGCTCTTTGCTGTGGTGTAGGAGGGCCACTGAGTGTGTGTGTTCATGTATATACTGTGTGTGTGTTCGTATGACCTCAGCAGCATCAGGCACCGGGCAGGGTGACTGTGAGTTTTAGCGACATCTGCTCATTAACAGCTTCAGCACTGACAGTCTGATCATGACCCTGTGTGTGTGTGTGTGTGTGTGTGTGTGTGTGTGTGTGTGTGTGTGTGTGTGTGTGTGTGTGTGTGTGTGTGTGTGTGTGTGTGTGATTTTATCCCACCAGAGCCCATCAGCTCATCTTAACCAAACACACACACACACAAAACCCTATCGCTGCCATAGCAAGCATCAACAATCCGATGCGTCTCTGACCCCGACGACACACACACTGACACACACTGTGTATAAAGCTCCTGAGAAGGGACGGACACAAAGATATAATTGATCTCTTGATTGATATCTCTGTATTTATTGATCGGCGGTCCTGTGCTGATCTGTGGGAACTTAAACAGATTCAGTACAGTGTGTGACTAAGTCTCATTATAGCGATCAAGAAACACAGAGTAGGTAGCTGCAGAAAGGAAACCTCTCTGGTCTTTATTATTGCTGACAATTTCATCAAGAAAGACTTTCCACAGGCGCTCTTACACATGTCTCTTAATACAGACCATAAGGAAGTTTCCAGCGTGTGTGTGCTTTGTTTAACTGAATGCCTTGTAGGAGTTTTAGATATGACACACATCTTCTCCTTCTTATTAAATCACAGTGGATACGTCGTCGTGTCTGAAAGAAAAACACTTTTCTTTAGGCTGAGCGGAGGCGGTGCGGTCCGACGGTTCACAGGTTCAACGTCAGCTCAGAGATTTCACGGAGACGAGGTCTGATGTCGATGCCAAGACGTAACCAAAGCAACGTCCACACACACAACAACTGCAATGACATGCTTTTCATCCACAGCTCATAAACATCTCCTCTGCTTCTCTATGGATCATCTGATCCACGACGACCGACACACATCAAAGACAGGGAGGGAGAGGGAGAGTGTGTGTGTGTGAGTGTGTGTGTGTGTGTGTGGCCGGAGTTTTGGAAACTGTAGCTTGATTGTTTCGAATGAGGCAACTTAACATTCGAGACAACAGACACACACACACACACACACACACACACACACACTGTAAACGAAAAAATGGTATCCATATACACAAACAAACTCAAACTCAAAATGACGATATTATAACAAAACACACCATTATGTGTGTTTTTGCACGTGGGGACACACACACACACACACACACACACACACACACACACACACACACACACACACACACACACACACACACACACACACAATCTCTAACAACATCTAACCTAATGGCTCATGATGACGAATAGGCCTCATTTCAGCCCGTTCACGGCCAATGTGCTCTTAAACTGCCGATGACTTGTTATCTGATTGGTCGAATGCCAGGAAGTGAGTTTGAGAAATGAAATAGTGGCCGCTGCATGAAACACTTCAGGGTTGGGAAACACATTTTTCATTTCTACGAAAACAAGTTGCACAAATTACTAATTGCACTTGTAACTTCCAAAAGAAACTAAAATGAGCTAATCGACATCAAAATGAGACTGAATTCATGTGAAGCTTAGTTTTATTTTGAAAAGTGTGGCCATCATGTTATTCTCACCGGCACACACACACACACATCTCTTTATAATCATCACGTGTCGCTTATTTCTACTGTCTGTGCTGTGAAGGAACAGGAAGTTGGAGGGCATGATTACACATTTTATTACAACTTCAGCAGTAAAAGCGAGCCATGCCATCTCTCTTTTATCTCTTCCTCCATCTCTCCATCTTTTTCAGGATGAGCTGCTCAGTGTGTGTGTGTGTGTGTGTGTGTGTTTGTGTGTGTATGAGGGGTTAAACCATGTTCTCATAGACAGGTCATGTCTGGGTCAATCTCTCTGGCTCCAGCACTTCCCTGCTTAACCCCTTCATATCCCCCCTCTGTCTCTCTCAAACACACACAAATAACCTTTGGCTACTGTCTGTCGCCACCAGATCTGTGTGTGGTTCGGTTTGAACACATCAGATTCATTCTGGGAATGTTCACCTGTATATTGACTGAAATATGTTGTATATAATCTGTTAAAAAGGACCATACTGGTGGTTCTGCATATTTCCATCCAATAAATTCAAACTGTATCCACCTCAGGAATCAAAACCAGAGTCCGAAAAACTGTACTGATCCCTGTGGGGGAATATTGCCCAAAACTGCGATAGAAAGTCGGATGAAGTTTTGGGGTCCACAAACCATTTCTGGAGCCTCACAACATAAGAGCGTTGCAGCATTCTCATAAACAACTGAAATAGCTGGAGACTTGTTTTAAAATGTTAAGCTGTGAAGCTCCAGAAATGTTTTTTGGACTACGAAACTTCACCTGACTTTGCATCAGCATGAGGGTGAGTCGAAATTAAATTATTTTTCATTTTTTGCTAACTGTTCCTTTACATAATCGATATTAATTGACAAAAGCGGTTTGACACTTTGTTGCTGTTGTAAAGATCAGGATCTGCAGGATGGATCGCGATGAGGTAATGTATTTATATGTGATATATGTGATCGGACCCGAGCACAGGCATTAATAATGTCAGTCTTTTCGCTGATGGTCTCGTTTGCCGTTACAGATCATTTATAATCATCAGAGGAATCAAGAGACTGTTTCATAAACACTTAAAAGTTCCTCGTAGTCTCTTTAATAAATATTGTTATTGCAGTTGTTTCTGAATTAGTCATTTGACTATATTAGTTTGTATTCTGTACAATTATATTTTTTTAAACACCGGAATATGAATTACTCTAATATGCTAAGGTGCTAACATTCAGTCAGACGATGGTATAAAACCAACTGGTATGAAAATAAGATTCAAAGCCCGTCAACATCTCTGTAGTTGAGCTAATTGGCTACGAGAAGTGATTCTTTGATCGTACAAATAAATAAATATTGGATTTAAATGGTGGGAATAATAGGAAACGTAGGAAAACGCTATTGTTTACAAAATGAAACTACAAAACCACAAAATAAATCGGAAAATACATTAAACATGTTCTATACAGTACAAAGCAACGAAACACTATGGCACCATAAAAGCTCAACACCGTTTCTCACACACAGAAACACAGAAACACACACTTAGACGTGAATACATGATTATGCGTATTATATTACCAAACAAATATTTTGTTATGAACGTCGAACACAAACACACCCTCGCGTACACTCCTCTGTTAACGAAGTGTTAGCATGCCAGCTCCCTGCAGACATTCCAGTGGTTGCAGCAGATTGGCTGTGATTGATGGAGTCAGTCAGTACTGGTCCCACTGGGATGTTCCCAGTTAATTACTGTCTGTCGCCACACACATAACAGGCATTGTAGGCTTTGATGTGTACATCCAATAGTGACAGGGTACTCAAGGGGATTCATGTGAGTGTGTTGGTGTGTGTGTGTCGGCATTCCACCAAAATACTTGCGTGCTTTGAAACCTCCGTCCAAGAACGAGTTTGTGTGCGTGTGGATGTCGTGTTTGTCTAAACATTACAGAATACATTTTTAAGTTCGGTGTGTCGACCGAACAGATTCATCTCTGTCCGTCTTTGTGCTCCGAGATCTTCTTCTGTGCTTTGAAGTCTGCATCCCTGCTGGAGAGCCAACAACAAAAGCTGCTTGCACAAAAAGTGACAAAGTATTCTGAGGAATATAAATGTATGTGTGTGCGGTTGACCCGTAAAAAACTCTGCAGGAATGCTCAGTTTGGTGATTTGACAAAGAACCACATGTATAATTATACCTCAGCTATCTTAACCTCAGTGATTCCAAAAATTTGTCTGAGCCACTTCCAGAGCAGCATGAACCGACAAGGAATCTGTGAAATGAAACCCCCCCGTCAGAGCAATCTGAATCTGGTTTGGGCGTTTGGTCAACATCTTTCTTGTGTTTGGTGTTGTTGTGTTTTTCACGCCTCAAGGGCATTTATCCACATATGGTGAAGACAAACAAAAAAGGCAGTAAACTACTGTTTTGTTGCTTGTTTATGGAGGTTTTTCTAGTTGCAAAATAAATCACCAGTAGGTATGTCTTAATCACGAAGGGCCCTTTGGAGAAGTGCTGCACTGAGTTATTATAAAAATCAGCACTTCATAATAAAACAAGATTAAGATCATACCGCCACGCTAGCAGCTCTGTGAGGCACGCTTACAACGACAATACTATCAAGCTGATGTTCGGCAGGCATGATGTTCACCATGTTTACATCTGAGATCAGTGTGTTAGCATGCTAAGGCTTGAGTCAGTGACCAAAGAACTGCATGAACTAAAGTTAAGACCTGATGATGGCACTGAAGTACAAGTGAATGTCTCATCCCATAGTTGTTTCACAGAAAACAACAAGTGTCACCCTCATAAGGAAAAGGGAAAGTCAAGGGATCACCAAAGTCATCAGGAGTTAAAGTTGAAGTAAAATTGTTTCTAAACGAAGGTTATTGTGAAGCAGTCTTGTAGCTACACATGCACTGTTTACTTCCTGACATTTTATCTGAGTATCTGAATTGTCAGTATAAAATTCATGCACGCTTTAGTGCCCTCAAAAACTCGCGTATAATCCATTTTAGTACTCTAGCTCTTCGTCTTTGACCAGTGTGCCACAAGTTATGTGTCGCTGCACCTGTTGCTGACGGTGCTAAATGGTGATCAACTGGACACAGCAGTGATCTACAACACAACATGGTGAGTTCGATCTTCGGAGATAAAGCAGGGATAACAAGGATAACAGCTATGAAGTGATGTTGGCAGAAGAAAACACACAGGATACGAACACAGAGCGGCAGCAGCCAGGCCTTCTAACCAAGCTACATGCAAGTACATGCTTTCAGAAGGGAAGACCAGTTTGGCTGCATAAACACTTTCTCCGAAACACACAGCGATAAACAGACTAACACATAAACCCAGCAGACATACACACACCGCAAACACACAAACACAGACGCATACGCAAATGTCAAAGCTCAGGGCTTCCAAGAAAACTGTTCGCTCCACGACACACTCTGCAACACCCTCACACACACACACACACACACACACACTGCAGCCTTACATCTTTCCAGACAGACATACAGTGCCATAAACATCGTCACATAGCTCCCTGCACCGCAAATGATGGAAAAATAGCTGTGTGTGTGTCTGTGTGTGTGTATCAGGGCCTCTATCTAAGGGAGTTTCCCTTCCAACTGCAAACCTCACTATACAACCAGCAGCACAGAGCTCAGTGTGTGTGTATGTGTGTGTGTGTGTGTGTGTGTGTGTGTGTGTGTAGGATACGGTCGTTTGTTGCGAGTCTTGAAATGATCTCATGCACACGTATTAGCTTGACAGTGTTCGTATGCTGGATCTCTCTCTGGTCAACACACACACACACACACACACACACGCACGCACGCACGCACGCACGCACGCACGCACGCACGCACGCACGCACGCACGCACGCACACACACACACACACACACACGCACACACACACACACACACACACACACACACACACACACACACACACACACACACACACGTGGTGGAGAGGTCAGGTTTGGCGTCCACCTCTGCAGTCTCTTCCTGTGGGCGGAGCCTGGCGGTCTTTGTCTGCGTTAAACCCTCTTCCTCCTCTACTCGCCAGCGCAGCACCAACTCAGCACATAGCAACACACCACATGTGTGTGTCTGTGTGAGTGTGTGTCCATCGATGGAAAGTGAATCTACAGCTACACACATTTTTTTGTATTATGTGTGTGTGTGTGTGTCTTTGTGGGTGTGTTTTTTACATATTCATGTATAAGCGAGGGAGCAGAGGCTTGTATTTGCACATTCCTGTTCTGACCAACATGCATCAGTGTGTGTTAAAAAAAGAATATATGGTTTCTAGTATGCATCTCCACTGACACACATGCGTGTGTGTGTGTGTGTACAGTGTGTGTGTTTGGGCGTAAAAGCTGTGTGTTGTGGTAGAGGACGGTCAACGGCAAGTAGTGGTGGCGTAAACACTCACACTGTCTAGCGACACTCATCACACGTAAGTGTTGATTGCCCGACCATAATTCAGGCTTCAAGCAGCTGTTGCTATGGTTACATGGAATTAAGTAATTAATTACATGTATTGATTTGGATAAAGTGTTGACCAGCACTATGATTAAGTCTGTGCTGATATCTGATTTTAAGATGCCTACCAGTCGATGACAAACGACCACCATAAGCAGCAGCAAAAGTAGCAGGAGTAGCATTAGTTTGAATATTAGCATTAGCATCCATTTTAGGAGTAGAAGTGGCAGTGAGCGCAGGTAATGTACCTGTCCTCATGTTTGGCTGGTGCAGCGGTGAAGGTGTCTGGCTGTGCTTGTGCACTGAACTGTCACACAGTGGCTGTTGGACCCGGCTCAGTCTGGAACTGATCGCGTCTCATTAATCAGGAATTAATTAAAGCCACGGGAACACACCGCCGAGCCGCAACCAGCGCCCATTTGCTTTGGCACAGGTGTGTGTGTGTGCGCGTGTGAGTACGCTTTCCATGGGGATGTGTTTGAGTGTGTGTGGCGGAGCTGGGCAGGCTGGACTAGGCCAGAAAGTGTGTGTGTGTGTGTGTGTGTGTGTGTGTGTGTGTGTGTCTGTGTGTTTGCAGAGTTTTGATTTTGTGAGTGTGTGTGTGTGTGTGTTTGCTCGGCGTGTGAGGGAGAGTGTCAAAATGTGGTCAGAATGTGTGTGTGTGGATATGACTGCATGACATTGTGTGTGTGTGTGTGTGTGTGTGTGTGTGTGTGTGTGTGTGTGTGTGTGTGTGTGTGTGTGTGTGTGTATGACCATTCGCTGAATAAATGAGGAATGTCCTGTCCAGAACTGTGAGCGCATTTCAGATGAGTGTTAGAGGTGCGCCTTTTCAAAGTGTGTGTGCATCAGTGTGTGTGTAGGTGTGCATGTGTGTGTGCATGTGTGTAAATGTCTCTCATTTCCATGGCCCAATATTTGCCATGGAGCAGAGCCCGGCCTTTAGCTTAATGAAGGAAACTAATCATGTCCTCTGTGATCACACACGCACACACTCAGACTCAGACACACACACTCTGACACACACACACACACTCACACACACACACACACACTCAGACACACACACACGCACACACACACTGCTCTTATTACTGAACACACACAGAAGACTGCAGGGAGAGAAGAGGAAGAGATGAAGATGGAAGGAGGGCGTGAGAAGGAAGGAGAGAGGGAGGATGGGGAGGAAAGGAGGCATTATGTACCCATAATGCTTCTGTCTGCGGTTTTAAAACCTGTACTTTGTTTTGAGCCGCTGCCAACAGTGAGAGTACTGACCTGACTCTTTCTACTGACACTGATCACTTCTCGCTCTGCTAGAGAAAACACTTAAGCTCTCGGAGGAGCAGGTAATTTCCAGACCTCTAGAAAGTCTATATGTGAACTTTAGGAAAACTGAAATCATTACCTCAGGCTCAGAGTCTGTCATTTTAGGGATTTAACTTTTCCTTTTGCTCGGATAAAAATGTTTAAAGTGAGCTTTGCTGAAGGATAATTAGGTTATTAGTGTGTGAACTTGCTTCTGTAGTTTTGGCCATCATTTCTACTGATTACGGCGACACTGAACTCACCAAGGTAATGATTACAATCACCCTCCGCTCTGTACGACTTGTTGTTGGTGGTGGCTGACGCAGGAAAATCTTATGTGCACAACTACAGTAAGCACGGTAGGGTCAACGTTAAAGCAGTAAGTCAGTCTGTAAACTGCGGTGAACATTTAGAGAAACCATTTCACCATTTTCTTTTGTTTCTACTCAACACAACATTATTCAAAATCTAAATTATTGTGTCTCAGTTTATTGTTATATTGGACTTTGTCTTGCGATATCTAAGTATTCCCACATTTCAAGAATTAACTTCAGATTATTATTACTGAAAGAGTTACTGAGAGGTCAAAACTATGTTGTCTTTACTTGACTTGTTTATATGAGACAGTTGGGCTCCATCACATTAACAGACAAAGTCTTTGCTGAAGCCAGCTGGGTTTTATTGTTGCTTGAAGGATTCTGGACACGTTTTATTGTCTGATGATGTACGTTAGCAGATGTTAAGATGCTTAAATCTGCTTTTTACCAGAATTAGTTGTGATAGGTCTGTTCAAAGTGCAGAAAATCATTTTTGTTGATGAATCTCAAACAACTGAACTCACTTCTCTCTTGAAATCTGAGTGACTTTTAAATATTTTAATTATTTAGGTTTTGTTAAAGGATAAATAACATTTAAGTAAAACAGTTTTGTCTTTAAAATGTTTATTATTAATTCTGTGTTGTTAGTCTTTCAGCAGGAGAAGGTGCCACCACACACAGTGAGCTGGGACTGTGAGTGTGTGTGTGTGTGTGTGTGTGTGTGTGTGTGTGTGTGTGTGTGTGTGTGTGTATGTGTGTGTGTGTGTGTGTGTGTGTGTGTGTGTGTAAGCATGTGTTCTCAGTCTCGGCTCAGTAGCTACTGACCCACAACGAGGCCCTCGGTGCCGCACACACACATGTGCGCGGCAACACAGTAAGTTTTTATAGTTAGTGACAGCTGACGAATCCCCTCGCCCTGACCTCTCACCTCTGGCTCTGCCTTCTGTACCCCCCAGCTAATTGACACGTCTCCTCTGATAAACTCTCACACACACACATCCCCCTAAACACACACACACATCGACAAAAGCTTCACCACGATCCACATAATACAGATGAAAAAAATATTTTAAGCAAAGAGAAAAGGCAAAAAAACACAAGTCGGACATCGTTATGAACCATTGTACAAATCAATATGAATCCTACAGTACATCAGAGATTAAGGCTGGTTTATCATTCAGTCTGCATACAACATGCTTTAAAAGACCATTTCTGCAGTGCAAGTTATTATTTCACATCTGTCATGCATGAGCTGGTATTTCAGTGTGTGGCGCACAAACTAAACAAACAGACTTTAGGAGTCACGGTACTGTCAGCACAGAAATATCTGGAAAGGAGCCGCTAGAATCTGTTTGGGAAAGGGAAGCCACTTTTAAAAAATACTTGGCACACGATCGGATCAGTAGTAGGAGAGCACTACCACCAGAGAGCCCGTTGGTAAATCAGACTACTGAAGTCAGCTACGCTAAACTCTTGAGGAGCCGCCAACAGTCGCTTCTCTGGCTGGTAGTCACACTGAAACCAAGCCTGTAGCTGCCAGTAGTTCCTTATAGGACACTGATTGGTTGAACCACTGCGTGTTCGGCCACTAGTGCATCGCTTGAAGCCTGGCAAGATGGATTCATGAGATTTTGTGATCTTGCGAATCCAGCTGCTGGACAGTTTGACCTGAGTTTTTCAGTCCTCTGATGACAGGCTTGTGGTTTCACTCACACTGTGCGCGTGAACAGGTCCTTAAGTGGTAGTGATGCTTGATCTGCAAAGGGATTGTTCGGAACGACTCGATTTGCAAGCAGAAGTAAACCACAAATCCTGCTTCTGATGGTGCTGAAACAATTTTGCAATGTTCGTATCCTTATCTGCAAACAGCCTGAGCTGGAGAACAAGAGAGCTGCTGCAGGAGGGAGGTGCGATCACACATGATGATGTGCAAAACTTAAGTACATATAAAAAGTTAATAGCAGGGTGCATAAAGTCAAGCTAATCCAGGTTAAGGCCCGGGAGCTTACAGACAGGTGAAACATGTACTGTTCACTCACTGGCTTGTTAAGTGCAAAGTACAGTAATAAACACAAGGAGCAAAATAAAGAAAATGAACTCGACACTTAAAGCTGCTTTCATTCATCTTTTTGGCATCAGAACAAGCTTAAAACATGTCTGACATATTATCATAATATTAAGCTGTTTTGGTAATCGTATTTGACATGTCCAATATTCTCCTTCAAGCTCTGGTTTGGTCTCCACCAAGTCTCTAACTTTGTCTGTCTGCTGTTCGGTGCTGAGGAGGACGTGTACACTGGGTTCATTTCTGCAAACTGTCTCTGATTCCTGCATTTTTTAGTTCTAATGTAAGTGAGCAAACATGGAAGCAGGAGAGAGAAAATGAGCAGAGGAAACAGAGGACGAGTGATGAGGAGGCGTGCGGTAGCAGCTCCGGTCCCACATGTGTTAGTTATTGGATTTTGCATGAGACAAGGAGAGAGGGGTAAAGAGAGACCTACACTTCCCAGGCCGCCGGTGGAAAAGTATACTCTACAATTCATTGCTTCCTTCTCGCCAAATTAAAGGTCCCTTGTTAAAAAAATGGGGGAAAGGGTGGAGGGGTGAGGGGATTCAAGGGGCAACAAAGGGGGGCTTTTATTACCGAGCAAAACAGCCCCTGATCGCCCCTCATCTGTACGACTCTCTGCACGATGAGAGCAAAGACTTTACAGTTTGTGATAAGTGGCTTTAGTTTGTAAGAGTAGTTGTTTTGTTCTTGAACAGCTTTAAGTTTTTCTGCTTTTTTTTTTTGCTTTTGTTTGTAATTACATGTTCAGAAACTCCCTATTAATTAATTCTGTAAAATGATGCAAGTCTGTATGGAGACAACATTCAACAGACCTTTTTTATATGTTATGCCCTCACTAAAAAAAGATATGTTAATCTTTATCTTATCTTAAAGATATGTTATTTCATCTATCATAAATGTATTCAACTTTACAAGGGAGTTTTAGCAAGAAAGAACAACAAAGGAAACAATCACTGAAGTAAAGAGCTGTTAGAAGAAGCGTGTTTTGGTTCCCAGTCACTCAAAATTAAGAAAAACCGTCTGTGAATAACGCAGAATATTTATTTTACTGACAGAGTGGTAAATTTAGCTTATTTTACTAATCAGCCTGTCCTGTTCTGTGGTTGCTTCCAGTCCACGGAAAGTCAAATGAAGTCCAGCAAAACCAGTTAAAATGTTTTGAAACCATTTTTAAAGCGGATTAAGCGAACCACTAGCAAACCTTGATGTTGGAACGCATTAGCCCAACCGCTAACCATCAGAAAGGAGGAATGCATGAGCGCCGACCTCTGAGTACTGTAATGATGGAATACATTAGCATAACCGCTAGCAGCCACAAGAAGTGAATCTGTGGGTCTCAAAACTGTTATGTTGGGATACATTAGCCAAACCATTAGCTTTTATAGTGTGTGTGTGTGTGTATTAGATTAGTTGGAAATGGAAAATTCATGTCCATGTACAAGAATCCTAAAGGTTACATATCGTCAGTATTTCATCAACTGATTTTTGTTATTATATAATGGAAATCACGATCTTTCCCTGAACCACAACCGAAGTGAATCCTAGAGATTAGATTTTGTATTTGTTTAATAAACTTAAATATCTTTTTCTAACCTTAACCAAAGACCTTCTGGATGCAAACCCTGGATTCTGGTGCGACAGTTGTGGACTTTGGACATCCTGTCTGACTCCCTGCAACTTCAGTGTGGTTCATAAATGTAGAGTTTCATTCAGCCGAGTATTGGGGCCAATATTTAGCATTTTTCTCATTATTGGTTTCATTATTGGATTTTTCTGCCAGATTGCTGATAAGATAAACTAATCAAAACTGTGTTTGCTCTGATGCAACATCCTCTCACATAATGGCCCGGGCCACAACACTATCTGATTGGTAACACATCCCATAAAATAGCCAATAAACAATAAAAAATGTCATTGTTCCCTTTTCGCTTTCATGTGGTGGTGTTATGAAGGCGTGGCAAAGCTGCCTACTGCCAACTGACTGACGTCGCACAGGCGACACTGGATCACCGGGAAGCAGTGAGGTCCAAAAATACACCTGCGATTGCCACTTTAATGAAAGGATAGTTTCAAATGTCTCAACATATCTTAAAAAGTATTGGGTATTATCACGTTTATGTTTGGGTCCAACACACTCACACTTCTTTTATAAACGATCTGCTTCAGTAATTATCAGGATTTAAGAGTGCACGCTGCTCCACTATGTTATTCTGACAGTCAACCGATCCAACTCTTTTCACAGGATATTAAAACATCAAGTGCACAAAGTTATGGGGTCCAAACCTTGTATAGCTGAACCGACCCATGAAATGTATGAACAGAACTGGTAGCTACCATAAAAATACATTAGATTAACGGTTATATCCCGTAACGTAGCTGCCGTGGCCTTAATGTGAAAAGCAGCAGGGGGTGTGAAGGCCGGGTTCCTCCCCGCTGGAAGCTGCACTTCCTACACGGGCCTCCCAGAGGAAGAGCGTTCATTCCTTCTGGAAGGTTCCCTCAGGAGCCGGAGTCTGAATGGACACTACCGCAAAAACACTGCCTACTTACCACATGTTACATGACCTGAGGGGACACACACACCCACACACATACACACACACACACACATCTGGGTTTCCACCTCTGAAAGACTGTCGGGTTTGTTGATGGTTATCGTAGCTAGAATAGTTCCTGCCTCTCCCAGCTCTGTCTCTAACCCCCTCCTCCTTCTCTTCCCTAAATCTCCTTCCCCTTCTCTCCCTCCCTCTGTCTCTCTCTCAGCCATAATTTACAGAACTTATCAACACGCCTTTGATTAATTGGATTGCTTCGATGAAACTCCCTTTTTACGTCATGCTGGCCTAATAAACAGTTGAAATATTTTTCCCAAAGTACCTGCTGTTATTCCAGTTCAAATATCGCCACCTTGTACTTAAAGTGAAGTCAACCTTTTCTATTAAATGTTCTCTGCAAAAAAAAGAAATTAAATGTTAAAATAAAGATGCCAAGAAATCTATATTTTCCTCTGGCTTCCTTCAGTGATAGTGTTTTGATGGTTGGGGGAGCAGAAAGTCCATCAGAGCTGGCTGTCAGGACTTAACGGCTGTTGTACTTTCCGTTACTGGGTGCAACAAGTCCATCAGCATTACTCCACCCTGGTACCAAACCAGGCAACAATATTTGGACCGTTGTCCTCATTGCTATCTGTAATCACCACGAGCATTAGCCTCCGGCCAAGAATAGCTGATCAGATAATGCCGTTGCAGAGACATTAGCGGAACATTACACACACATTAAACAGCCAAGCATCTCATCAGCGCTCCGTCAACACAGCCGGGGCCAACAAATAGCTCCGGAGATGGCGTGATAGCCATGCGGTGGGGATTTTGTTGGCACGCACGAAGCTTTGGAGTTACAGTACAAGAGCAAGTGTTGCCACCTAAAAATGTTGTTGACAAGCTACAAGCCAGATTAAAGGTAGTCAGGAGGTCAGAGTGATGGCGGGATGACCTTCTATTTGCGACTCAAATCAATTCTTTTGTCGCTGGCGTAACAACACTGATGTCATGTTCTCACTATTGTTTCAATTTGGGGGTTTTAACAACCTGAGGGGGTTTACTTTCTACTTTTAAATTCTTTTTAAGTATGTTTTTAGATGAAATATCTTTAAAGTTGCAAGTGTCATAAAGGTTTTAAGATTGTATAAGGACAAAACATGTAAAAAAAATAAATGTTGCAACCTTTTTTTGAATTAAAATCCGAGATACAGCCTCATTTCTTGTCCAAGAATTTCTCTCAGTTGAGCTACAAACTGAAAAGAAAGCATGACAGATTTGCCACTGGCTGATTATTTGTTGCTTCTTTGACACATATGATGAAGAAATGGGTTTAAAGAACATGCAGGCGGTGATGAGTTGGATCTGGTGAGCGCACACTTGACAAACTGTTGGATTTCAGGGAACTCACATTGACGTCCAGTCGGATTTATTGGCGGGTGACAAAACATTTGGATGTGTGGAGGCTCGACACCCAGTTGGACTCGAGGAGCGTACACGTGACGAGTTGGAGGAAGAAAAGCAAGCTGTTTTATTTTGAGCGCACACGTTTGACATGTTTGACTTGGGGGACACGCGCTTGGAAACCAGCTGTAATTTGGTGAACACACCACACCAATTAAAATGCCATGTAAGCCCCTGATGAGGCAAAAATATAAACTCTTGCGGCGCTCTAACATGCAACTAAGTTTGAAAACATAGAATTGCAGCTTTTTTTTCAAATTACCAAAAACCAACCCCCTGCTGAATTGAGAGATGAAAGATTTCCTGTAAGTCCTGATGCACATGTTGACTTGTTAAACCAGCAGTCACAATGCTGAATGATGAACTCAATCAGTGCACTTCAACCAAAAACGTTCTTACACCATCATTTTGCATTAAAGTCCCACTCAGCTTAAGTCATTCTGCAGACACAATTATGACAAACATAATAAAATTCAAGTAATAAGCACAATAAAAAAGATATCAGTGAATGATCATCCAAACAAGCTGAAGCCAGTGAGCTGTGCTACTGGATGTACTGGTCAGATGTGGGAACTGTGTCAACCTTAATTTGCATTAGGAGCAAGACAGGAAACAAACTGTTTAATGGAGGAGCTGCTGTGAATCCTCTCAGGTTTAACACACACACGGACAAGTCACAGACTCTTCGACTTTCCAACAGCATATACTAGATTTTACACTAAGTTACTTAAGTTACACAAGTTAACACAGCACTAACAATCTAAAACTCATAATATGTGAAAGGTTTGTCAGAAAGCTTTATTTTGAAAGTCTGAAGGGCCGTCCACACCGAGAACAATCACTACAACAATAAACTATCAAGATAACGATGAACGATGGCACCGAGCACGATGGAAATTAGCACGTGTGATGACCCGTTCCTGCTGTATAATGCACAGAGAAAACCCCACAAGGATATAGTTTTTACGAAACTCTTCAAAGATGACAGGAGTAAGGAGAATCCAGCAATCAGTAATAAGAGTTGTCGTCTTTTGAAAAACAATTTTTATTCACTCTTTTGGCTGAGTCATCATCAATCATCCTGCCTGTCGTCACTACGGAAATCAAAGCAAACTTCAGAGACCCGTCAGTGCCAGAGATCATCTGGCAGTATGTCTCCGGTGCTGTAGAATGACGTTTTTTAAATACACGTTATATAAGAGTTTAATAAGTTGTATAAACATCCAAGACTGAGTTATTAGAGCAGACCATCTAAAAAGTTACTCTCGATCAATTAGCTTACATAAAAGAGGTCAGCTAGAGTTAGAAACCGATAATAAAAGCACTCCTGCGTCATCATTGTGTCGGAAAATATCCCTTAAAATCAAGATACTGTAAGTGATCGTCCTTTACATTCCCAAAGATCCCAAAGACATTGTGGACTAGAAGAGGAGACTAGAAAGATTTTTAAAGCAATCCATGTATAGTTATTGTTAAAGTTATCGTTCTTGGTGTGAACCGCCCTCAACTGGAAGTTGCATATTTATTATTGCAAACTTGTGCAAAACTAGAGGAGTAAGTAGAAGATCTAAGACCAAGGCAGCTGTATTTGGCAAATTTAGAGCGAGAACATGTTTGTTATATTCAAAGTGATGTAGTCGAAAAACATTTAACAAGCTAAACTCTTCTATTGTTTTTTCACTGAGTTACAGTTTTACTTGTTAAAAACTTTTTGGTACATGAAGATTCACTGACTTCATTAAACTTTTGCACTTGAAACGAGATATATTACACACACATGTAGACTCTTCCAACAGCCTGCAGGTTTATGTCAGCATCTCCTGTAATGACCACACCTACTTTTACACACTGTAAACACTATAAAACATCACACACACTCACACACATGCACACTTCAAGCGAACACACTACACACTTACAACATTCAAGCGCAGTTTCAAAAGCTTTCCATCTGCAAGGACACTTAGCCTCAGTACGCCTGTGTGTGTGTGTGTGTGTGTGTGTGTGTGTGTGTGTGTGTGTGTGTGTGTGTGTGTGTGTGTGTGTGTGTGTGTGTGTGGCGATGGCCAAACAAGGGGTCATTTTCTGTCTGTGTTTTTATTCGTGGGGGGCGAGCCGGGAATAGAGAGCTCTATCTGTCACAGACATCAACACATACACACACCCGTCCATAACAGAGATCTATGGGTCAGAAATTCTGGCCATGGCCCGGGAGGATCCTGCTCAGGAAGAGGAACCCTGCCCGCTGTGTGTGTGTGTGTGTGTGTGTGTGTGTGTGTGTCTGTGTGTGTGTGTGTGTGTGTGTGTGTGTGCAGAAGCTGGATGTGAATAGCAGCCGCAGTATGTGACAGTAAGCTGATAGCTCTGTTCGCTGTGTTTCTGTAATCTGACAGACAGACTCACACAGCAGGACTGTGTAATTCAGCCATGTCAGTACAAGTCTCCTCCGGCCTCTGAACGCCGACTCTCACTGAGGCTCATTACCTGTGAACCCTCACTCTGCTCCTGATAACACAACTCCCCTGAGAGGCAGGAAAAAAGGATGGAGTGCATATTATATGTTTGTACGGAGTCCTTCGTTTTATCCACATTAAAAGAAGGATGTGACTGTACATGTTCTATAAATCAGAGTGTGGATGTAAGACCTGAAACTGACGTGAAATTAATTAAAATAACTTCCTGAAATAGACACCAATAGACTCAGAGCTGCCTGTGGGCAGATCTTATTTATTACCTTATGGTTTGACTTTTTGATTGCCAAAATATAACAATTATCAAGATAGAGTTTCCGTTAAAAGGTCATTCTTGTCAGTTTGAGCCTCTGAAACCCCTTTTTAATGGGGGCAGATTTATCTAATTAGTCAAACAAAAACCTTGAGGCTGTTGCAAGATCTGTAAAGCTTTCATTCAAGTCCAAGGTGATATCTTTTAAAAGTGTTTGTTTCGTTTGACCAGCAGTCCAACCTCCAAAGATATTCAATTGACTATAATGTACAACCAAGACAAGCATCAGTATTGTCACATGTGAGAGGCTGGGAGTAGAAAACGATCAGCATTTTCCTCAAAAACAGTTGCAGATGAATTTCCTGTCGAGCTTTCCAGCTTTCATTTGGATTCACCACCTAATGGATAAAGCTAAAGCTCGGGCTAATACACAAAGGACATTACTAATGGTTGAAGGCTGATAGCTAATGGTAACTGCTAATATGTGCAAGATGCAACACTGACTGACTGACTGGCTGGCTGAGTGATGCTGATACACAACAGAGGATGCTAATGACTGGTTGATGCTAACATGCATGAGATGGACCTGGGTCAATGTTAGTGACCACTTGCTGTTAGCATAAAGCTGCAGTGGACATAATGAGACCACTGACCAGCGGCTGACCCTGGATCTGATGAGCGAGACCCAATGTGAGGTTAAAGTTCAAACGTAGCTCAGCAGCAGGATAGAAAATGAGTGCGTGTTGTAGCTATGTATGTATGAGCCTTACTGGTTTAAATATAAGAAATTGCATGGTCTGTGTTGTGTGTGTGTGTGTGTGTCTGCATCCAGTTGTGTGTGTGTGTGCTCTGGATGGTGTCTCTGATCCCAGGTGGGCTGTAGAGGTGGAGCAGAACAACAAAAAGGGATGCAGCGCCAGGAAAGAGGAGAAGGAAGACACTCTCCCTTTCATCTCTCTTTCATCCCTCCTGTTCAAGCCGAGGAGAGAGAGTGTGCGCCACTCACCTCTCTCTCTCTCTCTCTCTCTCTCTCTCTGTGTGTCTCACTCTCAGATGCCTTTTGATGCCTTTCAAGTCGACTAAATGTGCTTTCTGGCTGCCATGCACCAACAAAAAGGTCTGCATGTACAGTATGTGTGTGTGTGTGTGTGTGTGTGTGTGTGTGGTGCGGGGTTTGGCGTGGCGCCTAATTACTTTAAAGTCACAGACAGGTAGGCGGAAGGTGCATGCGTGTGTGACTTTGTCTGAAAAATAAGAGCTTTGAACTGATTTGTTCTCCGCCACCTTGTTCTCTGGTTTTTATGGGAGTTGTGAGCTGCCCACGACACCCAAAGGCTTTTTTGTTTTCTGGCATTATGCCACCGTTCAGACAGAAACACTCTACTGTACGTCTGGGGCCCGATTCAAACTGTGGACAGAATCACCACTAATGCACTGGCACGACCGAGCTGATGTACACCGTAGAAACAAAAATAAAAATACATTTTCCGGAGCATGAAATGTTAAATCGTTAATGGATAAACGAGGAACTTCTGTTTTGGGCTGATCCAATAAATTACCCGACAAATTATATTGCCATCAATAGTATCAAGAAGTCTTGTCAAGATGGAGCTGTAAGGCTTCATTGTCTCACCTTGAACTACACACCTCGATGTAGCCCTCTGTGCTGATGTTTCTGGGCTGCATCCTTGCTTTAACAAGCTGCTAAGGAGTCAAACCACCGACCCTGTGATTACTCAAAGACCTAGAAAATGTGAATGTACTGTAAAAATGAACTGCTCCCTGCAAACTGTAGTGTAAAGTACAGTAAACTGAAGCAGATTATAATGATTTATGTGACGTGCTGTCATTTGACTCAAGCCATTAGACTGGGAAGCATCCTTCTAGCTGAAGTGTCCTTGAGCAATACAGAAAAAGCTTCAGGTTGAGAGGAAAATCTCACTACAGGATTTAATCGTATTAATATTTGCGAAGGCTTCACAAGTTACGGCTTTTTTCTTGTTTTCTCTGTGTGTCAGTGGCTGCAGGACCAGACAAGTCTGGACATGATGTTATCCCCCCCGCCCCTTCCCTCGGCACCAAATAACTTCCCCTGCTCCCTCCGTCCCTCCTTCCTCCTCTCGTTTTAAGTGCAAACCACAGACTTGCTCTGGAGGTTTCCATGACAAACAATACTAATTAGGGATCATTTTCCTTTTGCTTTTTATGGAGGGTGGAACTGAAAGGTAAGAGTGAAGCAAGAGATTGAGACGCAGACATGAAACACTGTTAAATCTACATTTTGATATTCAGCTCAGCATCAACTGATGGACACATAAATCTCAGATAAATATTAAATAACAGTTAACTTGTTGTGTTAACTTTGTGTTTGTGTTGAAGTTAATGCTTCTAGAAATAAAACGGATGTCTCACATTTTGATTCATTACAGATACTGACCTGATTTTGCGGATCCACATTAAAAAACAGTTTCTTTGTCGATATCCTTTAAATATTCAATATTCTGCTATCAGTTACATTCATTCAGTCATGGTGGCCCACTCAGCAGAGAATATGGTTGGATCATTACATCCCTATTTTGTCTTTGATAGCACGGATGATCAAAACTAGTACAATCATTAAAACATGCTTCTGCACTTTATAATGCACTGGCATTCAGCGGTACTTTGGGTTAATGTTCCAGTTGTTGGTTGTTAATACAGAGAGATCACTTCTGGATTTGGAGGAACATCTGCTGGATTGCTGTGTGGTATTAAACAGGAAGAAGATGATTTTCTTCCACCAGAAAAATGGAAGAAAAATCCTTTTGGTGACAGCAGAGGGTGGAAGGAGTGGAACGCCCTAAACAAAGCTGCTTTGACTGAAGAACCAAAGTTCCTGCTCACGACAAGAGTGAACAGGATTTACAGGAAATGTAACTAATTATTTGCTCAAGTCATTTATCAAGAACAAATCCAGAATGTTTCCTGGTTCTCACAGCTCTTCAACTGTGAGGATTTGATGTTTTTTTCTCTGTTTCCCATCACTGTTAACTTAAGTCCCTTTTGTTTTTTGCCTTTTTAAATTATATCTGTGATCTGTTAACTTGCATCGGCCTTTACTTTTGATAATTAATGTTAAAAAAAATATACAATTAATTAAATGAAACTAATAAAATAATTACCTAGGATAGGTAACAAGTAGTAGCGATCAAGATCAAGACTTACTGTTACAAGCGCTTGTTATAGGCGTTATATTACTGTGTGTGCGTATAATATGGCTCTAAGCTCAGAAAATACACAGTGATACATCTGACACACTGACTGGCAGTGTGTGTGTGTACTCACATGTGTGTATGAAGGTATATGTGCGTATATCTAATGATCCCTGTGTCGCCCTCTCTATGTCTCACACACCTCCCCTTCTCATTAGTGGCGACGCCTGAGTGGATTAACCACACTTTTGTACGCACACGCGCACACACACACACACACACACGCGCACACACACACACACACACACACACACACACACACACACACACACACACACACACACACACACACACACACACACACACACACACACACACACACACACACACACACACACACACACACACACACAGTAGATCCCATCAAAGCGAATCTATCCGCCCCGGTTTAGGAAAGACAAACTGTCATAAAACACGGATTTGTCCTCAATGCAAACCAGAAGCCCCTTCTGGCAAGAGACTGGTGTGTGTGTGTGCGAGTGTGTGTGTGTGCGCATGTGTGTGATATTGACAGGGCCGGAAGCCAGGAAACAATATGTATTTGTTGAATGTGTGTGTAGGTCACTGAGGATATTGTTGTAACTAAGTGTGTGTTATCGTATCTCAGATGAAAGTAATCAGGTTTGAAATTAAATGCGATAACAAAAACAACATGTGGCAGGATGGAAGAAAGAGAACGATATTGAGGTGTCAACGGACTTGATTGGGTTGATTAGGAAAATAAACACAGACAGTTCTGCTCAGCGACCGGACAACTCCTCTTCTGATCTGCCGTGCCTCTATCAAACAGACAGTCAGAAGGAGCAGAACCAGATGGATGAAAACATAAAGGGAAGAGCGAGTGAGATGGAGAGACAGCAGACACCGAGTAGAGGATGAGACCGTGTCCAACTCCCCAAACAGAGAAAACAGTGAGTGTAGACCTGGCAACGGTCGGCCAGCAGCGCCGGACGGACTCCCAGCTCTGCTCTCACAACGCCGGAAGACTTCGTCTACAGCAGTAACACTGTGATAATAAAAAAGGATGTTCTTCACTTTGTACAAAGCACAGAGGAGCGGACAGCAGAGACGAATGTCTTAAAGAGCATTAGGGATTTGTTTACAAAGCTGTCAACATGTATAGTGAAAGAACTTTCCCAAGAACTTCATGTACATAGGATTAAAGAAGTAACAACGGAGGATAAGGGATGAAGATACATACATACAAACACAACTGTAAGTAAAGTCTTATCTGGTTTTAGTACAGTGGGCAGCCCAGATGTCCTTTACTCGAGCCACATTCTTCAGCCTCCTGGGGGTAATCTATGTAATCATTCCAGGGTTTTCTGGGATTGCCAATAAGGATCCTCCCAGTTGGGCACACCCAGCATACCTCAACAGGAAAGTGCCCAGAAGGCATCTTGACCAGACGCCCAAACCACATCAGCTTTATTGCAGAGGAGTCGTGGATATACCATAGACGGTATAAATTATGGACGGAGCCTCCGGGTCTGAGAAGTGAAGCCAATGAGGAAGTGCCTCAAACCTGCATTCATTCTAATGTCCAGCAGGGGGAGACTCCACCGGCTGTGAAAAGAAGTCAGACTGCAGCTTATGAGAAAATGTCCCTGCTTTTTATTTGATTTATTAACTCAGTTAACAGTTTCCTAATGAGTTTATGGTCTCAATTGCTAGTTTTCGCTAAGCCTTCTTCAATACAGCATGATGTTGAAAAGACGCTACCATGGCGTGTCAGTCTGTCTGACTGGAGGTCAAACTCACGATTTCAAGATGAAGTCAACAGGACATCATCATCAGCAAAAAGCAGAAATCCTGAGGTCACCAAACTCTCTAGTTTTATATTCTCTTTAGATTCTGTCAATGAAAATTACAAACAAGTGACAAGACGCAAACTTGATTAAGCCCAATGCGACCAGATTAGATTTTGGATAATAGAGACACTGCCAACAGACTGGCCAGTAACATCAGTCCTGGTCACAAGAGACTACAAGGCACGAAGCAAAGGTCCTAGATGGTGCAACTTGACATAATTCCTAGATAGGCTAAGTGCTGTGGCTAAGGACCCCACCTGTTCCTAACTACATTTTACAGTTTATGTTATGTATATTTAACCTATTTTGCATGAACTGAGTGGATCGGTAACGTGGGGACTTTTTGGTACCAGTTGTTACTAATAGCAAAGGCCAGCTTGGATTTGGTGAGACCCGTCAAAGTGATAACATGACGCGCCAGTTGAACCATCTGGAAAAGCGCTGGTAGAAACTGTTGGGAAAAGGAAAGGCACTTTCAAAAATACTTGGCATGTGATTGGACGAACCATCTGTCTATCATCATCTATCCCAGCAAAATTCAACCGATCAGATCAACAGTAGGTTCGACCACCGCTTTTGGCCACAAGCACACAGCATGAAGCCTGGCAAGATGGATCATATTATCATGTAGTCTCACAAATCCAGCTGCCTTTGCAAGGCAATCAAAGTGAGACTTATATAGCATAAAGCAAATGTCACAGCAACACAAACAGTGCAGGATAGATGGGAAAAACAATCAACAGAGCTCAAGATTCCCCGTGCGCATCTACATTGCATCTGCATCCAAATGTATTGTTTGATTTCATCTTTTGGCACCGACTAGAATCCAAACCATGCTGATTCTGCAGACCGTGAGCCAACGGCAGTCAAAGTGGTATGTACAAATAACAGACAGAGCACTGTGCCGTGAGGGAAAATAGAGGTGGATTACAACAGTGTGACAGACAGTGAACAGATATCAGTGTCAGGGCTCTGGTCAGGATTTAGTGGCAAGCTGGGAGCAATGCTGCGGATGTACTGCTGGAGTGATGTATTTTGACACGGGTCGGTTGGAAAAGTGACAAGGTGAAGCAGAGCTGATGAATCTGAGAGCTGGAGAACATTCAGCTCCATATAAAGACATAAAGGAGGGAAGACAAGATGACAGCACAGTAGAAAGAAGATTAGGAGTAATAGAGGAGTTTGTGCTCCTACCTTTCTTGACTTTCTTAGATGGCTGTTTCTTCTTGATGAACTTTGTCATCTCCTGTGGAAGTTCCAGCTCCTCCCCGTCACCAGCCACCTCTGCAATGGGCTCAACGCCTCCTAAGTGACAGGTAGAGTGAAACATCAGCCAGATGGTATAGGCTAGATGAATAAGTACCATTTTGTTTTTTCAGCAAAAGCTTCATATTTTGAGTTTGACATATTTACACTCTGAGCTTCTCAGTGTGACAACAGCCCTCTACTGTTGGCCAATATACAGCTTCATTAAAGGAGAAAGGGTTTTAATGTCCTGGCTCAGTGCCATTTTGACCATTACCCATTTAAGATTTGCTTTAAGTTTTGCTATGAGGTCTGAGATAGTAACAAACCTGCCAAAAACCTAAAGGTCCAGCTTGTAGGATTTATGTGGGTTTAGCAGCAGAAACAGAATGTACTGTATTATTCTTAATATATTTTTTGTACAGTATAATCACCTGAAACTAAGAGTTGTTGTGTTTTGTTTACCAGAGCTTACAGTAGCTCAGAATGGAAAAAAAACAAACAAACACTGGCCCCACCATAGGGAAGGGTGAGATGAGGGGTGTTCAGTTGGTTGAAATCTGCAACTTCACCACTATACACTATTAAATTCTACACACTGGACCTTTAAACTCCTCAGTACTTTTGTGTGTACCGTGAAGCCAGAATGATACTTACTAGTTGCATGTAGTTTTATATATTGTTAATTTTAACGTTGTATGTCTTAATATTGTTTTCTGTAAAGGTGCAATCAAAGAGATGTTCCCACTATGATGGGAATATGATGGGGATAATGCACATTTGTTTTTCTGAAGGCAAATAATACGTAGCATGGAGATCTGCTAAGCATTTCATTTTCAAGATGACTCCTACATCTACACTGATATCTTCTGTTTCTGTTTGCACATTCACACAAAAATACATGTAGCTGCATGTGTAGACAAGAGTGTCATTAATATGTAACGTCATCACGACTTTAAGAGAATGTGAAAGTAAAACTACAGCAATATTTTAGCAGAAGTGTAGTTTAATAAATGTTTCAGAGGAGAAGAAATGAAGCGTGGAATAATACTGTCGAACATGTGGTATGTAAGTGTGTGTGTGTGTGTGTTTCAACCAGCATGTGTGAGGGTGTGATTGTGTGTGTGTGACGAAATCCCTGCTAGAATCCCATGGATCAGTCTGGATTTAGGGAGCTCCTGAGGCCGATGAATTAGACGCCTTGTCTCTCCTGCGTCCCACCTCTCTGTCTCCTCCTCATCCCCCCTTCCTCATTCCTCCCCTCTGTCTCCCCTTCCTCTTTTTCTTCTCCTCCCTGTCTCCATCTGCTCCTCACCCGCCTCTCCATCTATTTCCCCTTCCCCTTTTCCTCTCCCCTCTCCTTCTCTTCATCCACCTCGCCTCCCCCTTCCCTCTCTCTCTTTCACACACTTTCTTCTCCCCATCGTTCGTTCCTCCCCTCCTCCTTTCTCCGTCCCTTTCTCCTAATTTCCTCTCCTCCCCGAGGATTGTGTCCAGTTTCATGGTGCTTTCACTGAACATGCGCTACACACATTGTGCATTGTGTTGTGCGTGTGTGTGTGTTTGTGCGTATCCGAGACAGAGTGTGCATGTGTGTGTCTGCCATCATGTCTACCTTAAGGTGTCTGAGAATGTGTGTGTGTCTCCATCTCCCCCACTGCGTCTACAAGTGTGTGTGTGTGTGTGTGCACATGTAGATTACCCTAAGCCCTCTCTAATATTTATCCTGGCCTTTTCTAAAGCCAATCTTGTTCGCTTTGGTGAGAGCACAGCCTGTGGCTTCACACACACACACACACACACACACACACACTCACAGTTGTTTGAAATGGGATATGCCTCGCTCTTAATTGGGCAGGTGTTTTTCTAAGGCGAGTCGTTTTTTTTAACACTGTCTTACAATTTCACGGGGAATGTGTGGGTCAGTGTGTGTGTGTGTGTGTGTGTGTGTGTCTTAACCTCACTCTTACATCAACATCAGGTAAGGAAATAGCCCACCTCTGGAGCAACTTACTCCGAAACAAAATCACACACACACACACACACACACACACACACACACACACACACACACACACACACACACAAAGCGTGTCATGCCGCTGACCTCTCACACATTCCTCCCTCTCCGTCTCTCTCTCTGTAAATAGTAGGTGTAGTACCGCCTGGTCGGAGTTGTGGTGTGTATCCGTGTTTCTCTTGGTCGTGGTCGGGTCTATATTTGTCGCACTGGTCGGGTTATCAGTTTTAGACAACCCTGAGGTTTGGGCCCAATACTGTGCACCACGTCTCACTTAAAAAATACTTCAAGACCCAAGAGACGCAGCAGGATGGAAGAGGAATGTGTGATTATACAGGATGTAGTACTTGTAATGGTAATGATAGAAATGTTAATCACAGTTGATGCATTTGAGGTAGAACTGGAAGTAGGTGTCGTAGCATTGGTGCAGCAAAAAGCGTACGTATGTGATGTGAAAGAGTAGATCTATAATATTGTTGTAATGTTACTAATTAAGTTTAAAAAGTCAGGTCGCTGTGCCCTCTGTCCTCGACAGTATTTTCAGTGATGTAGATGATGTTGGGTGTAGTCATAGGTGCAACAGACTTGAAACTCCCAGTGGGGGCAGTAATCCTGCTTTTTATCTTGGCATTAAGTTTCTCTTTAGGCCGCCCCAAAACGCTCCTGGACCATTTCCAAAACTGCATCCAAACTATCGCAAAATTGTTCATAACTGCCGTTGAAGAGTCCCAAATTGTCTTCAGACTACATCTAAACTGCCCCAGAACGACCAGAAATGTGTCAAACTTATGAGCATGCAGTCATGCTTGTATTAGAGTGCCAGTAGAAAAAGTAAGAGACAAAAAAATGAAAATTAATTTTAAAAATGCTGCAGAGTCATAATAGTTTTCAAACAGTACAGTTACATAGATGTAAAATCTGTTAATTTGTCAAACAAAAATGTTAAATATTTGAAGGTTCCAGCTTCTTAAATGTAAAGATTTGCTGCTTTTCTTCGTGTTTGGGTTTCAATTTGAAGATGTCACTTTGGACTGAAACTTGGAAATAGTGAAAAGCATTTTTCAAATTTTTTTGGCACTTTATCGACTAAATGATTCAAGCCTAAGTAATTGATTAAGTGAAAATAATCGGCAGGTTACGTTGCAGCCCTCTTCAGAGGCTGAATGGCTCCTCAGCTGGTTAAAGCCACCAGGAAAACAGCCAGTTTCTATGATTACAGAACTGATGTGTGTAATATCTCCTGGATCTGAAGAAAAAATGCAGTCAGCAGGTTTTGGTACAGTTGTGACAATGAGGACTATAACTACTTTTACAGCTCGATCACTTCTGTTGTACAACTAGCTCCATGACAATCACCACCACTATTAGTGATGCTGCTGTGGTCCTCTATTGTGTTTGAACTATCATTTTCTTGGGTGCCAATATATGTTTGAGGCCTGATGTGGTGAAAAATATTCAGTCTAAACTCACTCCCAGATACATCAACACTATTTGGCAGCTTTGGGAAGTTTTGGAGGAGGGAAGATTGTGGCACATATTCGGGAATCTTCCGTGCAGTTACAGAGTTTTCTCAGATTAGATGGTGTTGATATATTTTGGGGCATTTGGAGAGATTTAAGCGGCAGTTTGGGAGGATTAGAGGCCATGAGCAGACGTCTTGGGGAGTTTAGATATAGTTTGCATCACTCTTTGGATAGTTTGAAATAAGAACATCTTCAAGGTAGTTAAGGACAGTTTGGGACACTTTAAAGATCAGTTTTGATGTAGTTAAGATATAACTAAATACAGTCTGGGGCAGTTGGAAACTGCATGTCTGAGACCGTTATGGGCCAATTTGTATGAAGATGGGGATGGTTTGGATCAGTCCTTGACAATTTGAAGAGTGCTTAAAGAAACTTCGAGCCATTTTGTGACAGTTTGGGACACTGTGGGACCATTTGGGCTGGTCCGTGACAGTTTGAAGGCGTTTTGGGCCACTTTTGGAACAGTTCTGGACAGCTTGGTTGAGGGGTGAAGCTGCTTCCAATAGACAAGCTCTGTCTTGGTCTGCAGCGCGGAGGCACCAGCGCATTCCTGCTTTATTCTGGGCTGCGGTTTGAAGATGGGGGTGACACTGTGCTGCTGTGGTTACCAGCAATTTGGCTGTGGGCTTTACGCTATTTCAATCCCCCCTCAACGTACACATCTTCGTACGCACACATCACATACTTAACACACAGTATACACACATACAGTAGGTTAGAAGCAGCACATTTGCACACATTCACCTGCTTTTGAAAACACACATCAAAAACCAGGAAGTGTGATTCCTTTAAAGACTGGTGTACGGATCAGACACCTGATCTCTGCACAGTCAAAACATTATTTAAGTTGTGTGTATGTATGTCAAACCTTATGAAATGCTCGTCATTGAAAAGCACAAAAAATGCATTTTAGAAATCGACTCTGTGCCCAGTCAGAAACCATCCCAGGCTGAAAAAAACAACTCTCAGACATTTAAGATTTATTGAACGAGGAACTTCAGGTACTGATTGATTCTTTCCAAAATAGAGCTCTGCTGTTTTATATTTAGCAATCTGGAGGAGAACTCTTCAATTTGGAAAACACCACAGAGACAGAACAAAGACAGCTGGTCAGGATTAGACACAAGACACGACCTACACTTACACATACTACATGCATTTTCCTTTGCACTGCGTCCTCTGAACTTACACACACACACACACACACACACACACTCTCTCTCGTGCACACAAACGCAGCACATCTTCTCCCCTCTCTTTAGGTCTAAAATAGATGCAGGCCCCAAACCACAGCTACCAGTGGAACACTGTGAAAATAACTGCAACACACACACACACACACACACACACACACACACACACACACATGCGCTATAGGCGTGTGTGGATAAGGAGGATGTGCTTGTGTGCAGTCAGTGTGTCTGCTTGCTTTTTAGACTGTGAACATAAGCAAACCCTTTAGACTTCATTAGTATAAGAGAGGAGAGGAAGAGGAAGAGGAGGACGTGAGAAATTAGAAGACATTACATCCAGAAATTCCAGCAGGATTAAATACATGAAAAGGAGCAAACAACCACAAAAGAGAAGAGAAGAAGAGAAACAACAGACCAGGAAACTGATCAAAGACCAAAAACACGATTACAGCAGATTAATTACAGATTAAACAAGAGGAGAACACAACAGTACAGTAAAACAGAAACAGACAGAACAAGGGAGGGGTCGGTGTTGCCAAACGTGTTGCTCACTGTAGCAAATTAACATATTTAGAGAGATAGTGTGTATATATGTTTGTGTATGTGTGTGTGTGGGTGGGTGGGTGGAAGAAGACTTCAATATACAAACCTCCGAGGTTGAGGTCACTTCAAAGCTATGCTGACAGCATGCTGACTAATGAACCATGTGATAAACACTCCTGATTTCACCAGGTGTGTGTGTGTGTGTGTGTGTGTGTGCCTGTGTATGTGCATGTGTGTGTGTACAGAGTGCAGCTGTTGAAGCCGGTTGATCTGAATGATGTCATCAGGGCGAGACAGAGGGTCAGGTGAACAACTGGGAGAGAAAATGTTCCAAGTTATTGATGTGCAGTAATAATCCTTTGGCTTAACTAAAAGATAAACATAATGCGATTATAAACATAATGCGATGATGCAAAAGATTTTGAATTTCGGGTTACATCTGTTTTATTTGCGTGTGTTGTCCAGATGTCCATCAGTGGCAACTGTGTAAAGGTTTTGTTGTCAGTGATTCTGAATCAAAGAGCTACAGATTTCTTCCCACAGCCGCCATTTTGTACTCAACATCAACAAACATGAGCAGAGGCGCAAAAAAAGCGACAAAACAGACCTGACCTTTGATTAACGGCCGTGACTCAGGCCTTACTTCTTTTCTTTATTACTCTCAAACTGTGTGATTAACAACCAACCAACAGTGGTTGACCATTTTAAAGTACAATGCTTTGTTGACTCATCCATCCACCTCCATCTCCAACCTCTGCAGATTCTGTCTCTCTATAACATCACCTGACTTCCTCCTTTGCTCCTCTGATAACTATAAGCAGTTGTATGCCTCTGTGCACCAGTCAGGTTGCTGTTCCTAAGCTCAGAACATTTTTAGCAGAATATCATGACGCCACAGCGTATAACCTCTGACCTTTTGGATATCAAATGTCACAATGTCACCATTTCTCTATAATACATTTATCGTATGAATGATCGTATGAATTCTTGAGTTATGACCAAAAATGAGTTTTGTGAGGTGACCTGATCAGATCAGTTCAGCGCTTGAATCCAAGAGGACATTTGTGCCGAATTTTAAGGAATCCCCTCGAGGTGTTCTTGAGATTTAGGCGTTTACGAGAATGGGCTGACATTAGGCCACAGTGACCTTCGACCTTTGGCCACCAAAACGTATTCAGTTCATTCTTGAGTCCAGGTGGACATTTGTACCAAATCTGAAGAAATCCCCCTGAAGCGTTCTTGAGATATTTCGTTCGGGGACGGATGGCCAACCCAAAAACATAATGCCTCTGGCCACAGCTGTTGCCGGCTCGGAAGCCTGCAAAAATCTGGATCAATCAAAAAAATGATGCTGAATAGCCTGCCAATGTTGAAAGGTATATTAAATAAATGTTATGTAATATAAACAGAGTTGAGATTGATTCTTTCATAAAAGGAACAAATGAAAGAACAGCTTTTCTTTCCCTTTTGACCTTAAATGCACCGATCTGCTCCTCTGTCTCTGTCTCCTGCTGGATGAAGACAGACGTGATCCAGCCTCCAACAAAGACGGTGATAAAGTCAGTCTCACTGTGTATTCAGGAGTGTGTGTGTTGTCAGGTTTTTATATCCAGATAAACACATTAACACACAGACACACACACTTTGTACCAATGAAGCAGGAGCTTGTTGTATGGTATCCCACTGTGTGTGTGTGTGTGTGTGTGCGTGTCTGTGGTTTTGGAGGGAAACGGTTGCCGCCGGTGTTGTTGGAAACGTAAACAAGCGTGTATGTTTACGGGTGGGCGAAAAAGCAACATCTGAAGCTGCTAACAAACGACTGTTTACTGCAGCACTGTGTGTGTGTGTGTGTGTGTGTGTGTGTGTGTGTGTGTGTGTGTGTGTGTCTGTGTCTGTGTCTGTGTGTCTGTGTGTGTATGTGTGTGTGTGTGTGTGTGTGTGAATTTTGGCAACAGACCAAAGGAGAGAAGGGAGACCGCATGACAAGAAACATAAACACAAACACTCACTCACTCTCTCTCTCACAAGCGCGCACACACACACACACACACACACACACACACACACAATTAATTGATTCAGTTCTGTTTCAGTGAACTTTGTACAGAATTACTGTAATCACTATAATGACTTTTAAACAAGCCTGTAAAGTTTTATAGACCTCCTCCTCCTCCTCTCTCTCTCTCACACACACACACCTACACACACACACACACACCTACCTGTGACACTGTTATTTCTCTAAGACAGAAGTTTTATCTGTAACAGTCAGTAAGCAGTTTTATTTTTGTCAGTTGGAGAAATGATCCACCAATCAGAGCTTCGTATGGGAACACAGGCATCCTTAAACATCGACGAGATCGACACAGCCACACAAGTTGATCGCTTACTGTTCGATTGCGACACGTCACAGCTGCTGGTGTAGCTTTGTGTCAACTCGTGCATACATCACTCACTACTGAAAAAAAACCAGGATGCTGTACACCCTTGTATACATCTTCACTTACATCTATCTGGTGTGTAACTACTCACTCACCATCGTCATACTACAGTTTTTAACCTTACATAGCCACAGTTAGGTACATTAGCTCAACAGCTGTGTTTAAAACAGAAAAATAGATTAAAAAATATGATCTTTAGACACAAGGCGGTGGTGCTCAGACCTCTTTTGTTCACTGTGCACATCCATTTACAATATGTTCCTGTTGGTATCAGCTCATTTAGTAACAATAGTAACAGAAGCAAGAACAGTAAGCTGAGCAAACAAGCTATAAAATGCACATGTCTAATTTATTCTAAGTGATTTGGTTATTAGTGAAAAATGTTCCATGTTAATGTAAATAGAAATGTATAAATGTGGGTCGATATATCATTGAATTGGATTTTTTAACACCACAACATCAATTTAGATCTAAAAAATCCAGAATAAAATCTGCTTTACAGATTTATGTCAGCAAAAAGGCGAGACGAGGAGGGAAGGAAGGCGTGGAGGAAAGAAGGAGGGAGGGAGGAAAGGAAAGGAGGAGAGGAGACAGACTGTAATTGATGATCTTGTCAGAAAGACCTCTATAAACCTCAGCCAAGACTAAATGATCCGTAAGGTGTGTGTGTGTTTGTGTGTGTGTGTGTGAAAGAGTGTATGATTTTGCGAGTGTGTGTAACCTGACAAATGCAACTGTGTGTGCCTGTGTGTACGAGTAAACCCCTGTTTTTATGAGTGTTTGCACTGTGTATCTCATGTGTACGATGTGTATGTGCGTGTTATAAGTTTGTACTTGTTTGCAATATTTTTTTTGCGTGTGTGTGTGTGTGTGTGAGTGTGTGTGTGGGTGTGTGTACAGATGCATTTAAATACGAGTCTGTGTGTTGCCTGTAAAATGTACCATGAATAGGCTTCATGTCTTTGCCTGGCGAAGCCTAAAATCTTCACCAGGGGACACACACACACGAACATACACACACACACACACACGAACACACACACACACACACGAACACGAACACACACACACGAACACACACACACACACACACACACACACACACACACACACACACACACACACACACACACTCATAAATACCCAGACCCACCTTCAAATGCAACACACTCATTTCACTTCACCCGATTATTTTTTTAGCTGTTGTTTCAGCTGTAAACAAAATAGATAAATAGATTTTAGAAATGTACGGTATCACGACAGGAGCTCTGAGAAGAAGTTAGGATGATTTTAATACCGCAAATTCTATTAGAGCTGCGTCAATTAATCAATTAGTGGATCAAAAATAAAATTAGTAACCAACTATTTTGATTATCGATTATTCATTTCAGTAATTTTTTCAAGAAAAAATGTCAAATATTTGCAGGTTCCAGCTTCTTAAACGTGAAGATTTGCTGCTTGTGTTTGTCATGTATGACAGTAAACGAAGAGTCTTTGTGTTTTGGACTCTTGTACAGAAGAAGCGGTTTGAAGACGTCACTTTGGGATCCATGAATCCTGATCCCATCCTCCACCCCCCTGTGCTACCAATCATCCCTCCCTCCCTTCTCTGACTCACCTGGAGCAGCCAGGTTCTGGACCTGGGCGGGGACCTGGACGTTGGCCTCAGAGGCCAGAGTGAGGCGACCTCCCTTGCCGATGCGATCACACAGTAGGGTGATGTGCTTCTTGAGGCGGGCGGTGTCGCGGGGGAGGCCCAGCACGGGGCCTCCTGCCTGGGCCAGAGAGGTGGCCTGATCCTTGGAGCTCCGAGAGAGGCAGCTCCGCAGGAGGTGGGAGACGGCGGCATCGCAGCTCTCCTCCCAGCCCTGAGGAGACAGGAGGACAAGGAATGAAACAATGCTCCATAATAATATTTTATTGCGTTGTTAGGTTTGATCTCCATCCCTTTCCTCTCTGGGAAGGGGTGGAGTAACTTGATCTTGTTAGTGGCAGATGTTTCAATAAAATACAAAGCAGTTTTGCACTCAGTGTTGTGTGATTCTTTCCTTTTCCATCCTTATTTTACATTTTCATGTCAATTAATTGTATGAATAAACATTTCTGAGTGAATGTTGTAAAAAGTTAAAACAAGAGAAAGAGGGGGGAGGTTAAAAGTAGGAAAACAGAGGATGGAGAATAGGTGAGGGAAGAGAAGAAAACGAGGAGACAGGAGGGAATGATGAGACAGGGCGATGAGAGGGAAGGAAAAGAGGAGAGGGTAAAAAGAGAGGAGGGAAAGACAAGAAAGACATCAGGGAAAAAGAAGACAGACAAAAGTAAATAAATTAGGCCCGAGGAAAAAGAGAGTCAAAAAGGAGACAAGCAGTAGGAAGAGGAATAGGAAAATGAAAGGAGTGAAAGGGAAGATGGGGATGAAGAGAAGATTTAATGGTCAATCATTAACCTTAAATCTTGATGCTTTAACGATGCTCTTGACTTTTACAAAAGAGCAACGGAATAATAAAACACATAGGATCGAAAAAGAGGGACACACACACACACACACACACACACACACACACACACACACACACACACACAGATATATAAACACACACACATACACAGTGGTAATAAAAGGCAGTGAGGAGATGAGAAACATGTCTTTTGTCACTCTCTCCTCTTCTGTCGTCTCTGAGATGGCTGAGATATCTGGGCTGGACATCTCTAATCTCACACACACTCACACTCACACACAAATGTGCAGGGGGGGTGAGGTGTGTTGACAGGTATCCTCCCACCCTCCCCTATTCTTTCACCCCGCACCTCGTCCTCCCCCCTGCCTGCCGCCATGCTGATAGGCCCCTAATGAGCCATAATGACAGGTAATCAACCCTGTAATGATGATGACAGAGAGACACAGACAGAGACAGGGAGAGACAGAGAGAGAGAGAGAGAGAGAGAGAGAGAAAGAGGGGGAGTTGAAGAAGGTCAAGGAGATGAGATGATGATAGAGAGGAAGGCAGATATTAAAAACGGAAAAAGACGAGTGGAAAAGACGAAGGACGAGCAGAGATTAAGACGGAGGAATGAGAAGACGGCGGAGGAGGAAAAACAAAAGAGTCTGGAAGAAGAGAAAATAAGAGAGGAGGGAGGAGTAGGAGGAAGAGGAGGAGGAGGAGATGGGAGGTGGGTGACCTATTCTTACCACAATACCTCACCAGGTTATCAAATGCTTGGAACAACATAACTGCAGGTTTCTGTGGAAACTTGGCTCGCTCGTGCACGCGCACATACTGACACATACGTTCCACATGCTGCGGAGGAAAATTAAATGTCTTTAGACCTAAACAGCAGACATCCATCCTCCCGAACGAGAAGAAAGGAAGCAAAGAAAGGGCGGAGCGGAGCGGATTGGACCGAGGCCAGAGCGATAAATTAAGACAAAGTTCCCACTAATGCCAAAGTTTGTTTCCTGTAACAATCCCTGTCCCAGAAACAAGACGGGGATTGTTTTATTCGCTGATCTGTGAAGACTGAAGCAGTTTGTGTCGGTGCTCATTCATTACTGATTCAAGTGAAGACTTTCTTAAATGTTCAGCATGTTCGGAGTGTTTGTTTGAAAAAGCAAATGGGCTGCTCTGTCAAGTTTTACCACCTGTTTAAAGAGTGAAGAGTTTCTGCTTCAAAAACGAAGACACTAAACAACACTTACCACAAGTTTTAGACACATGACAGAGGAAATAAAGATTACAGTTTAAGTCTAATCTCTTGAATCTTTTCCTAAACCTGTTTTTTTTTTTTTTTTGACACCCAGGGGCAGTGCGACAAGCTGTAAACACGACACTGACATCATCACCTCTAAAAGCTGATATGGTGAAAGGTTAGCAAACAGTATAGCTATTTATTTTCTTACTCTTTTGGTCACCGATACATTCAAATCATTCATATGCGTCAAATCACATTCACATTACATGTATATGAGCTGTATTTTATATTGTGAGGTGGAGGGGATGGTGGCTGCTAGGCTGGTTGTGTTTCAACATTTGTAAGTGTGAAACCACTGGATATTTTCTACAAGACATCTGGACATTTTCCAGCCTAGTTTGTGGCGACAAAACTGGTATTTTAAATCTAAAACATTATCTTTTCCTCACAAGAGTTTTTGTGCCTAAACCTAACCAGACTCAACTTCTGAGAAAAACAGTTGGCTCTTTAGCTAAATTTTCCCCTACGTTCACAGGCAAGTGTGACTATTGTTAGCCAGTGTGGAGCAGGTGGCGTACAGTGCGTTTATCAGCTGGACATGAGTTTACTGAACCAGAACAGTGGGCCGGAAAAAAAACCTAAACAAAAATGCTTCCGGCAGCTGGTGTGACCTGCGAAGTTGCTACTAGTAGTGGTGGTAGAGTTTTAAAATACAGTTTTATTGAAGAGCTTATGCTGAATTTTGGATTTATCTCATTTGATTTGTATAAAATACGCATATCTCGTCTATTATTTACATGGATGTTTTATTATATTCACGTTATATTATTTTTATCAAATTGATGCCTTAAACTCTCTCACTCATAAACTGCAGGGCATTTTCTGCTTTGAGGGGACTGAAGCATTTTCAGGTGTTGATGGGGTTGGTAAAATGGGGTTAATATCATGGTGGTGCTTACTTTCTGTAACTCATCTACCTGAGTAGCTCCAGTGTTTTACTGGTGTCACCTCGATGAACATGTACATGTACTGTATTTGTCTTTTATTAGGTCTTAAGTCTTCTAAGTCTCTGGTCCCTAAACAGTCTGAACTGCATCAGGAATATGAGCTTCGATCGTGGGGAAATCCCATGTGTGATTGCAACATTACTGGATGGCCGTGGATAAAATGTTTTCCGAGCCCAGCACACAGCCTTGGAGGACTCCCAAAGCGACGGGTAAAGGTTCAGACAGCAATCCCTCAGTCCTGACATCCTCATCATCATGACTGGGAAAGTCATTTGAGGAGCCGGAGTTACGGCTCTGTGAGAACAATGTTGTACAGTCGGTCTCCAGGGGAAAAAAAATCCTCCGGACAATCACTTCTCTTGACCAAATCAGTGTATTCCTCTTTCTGAAATATCAGAAAAGCTGGATTTGGCACAGTTCAGCATGCAACAAATACACTTTTACTTTCCAGTTCTGGGGGCAATCAACTTTAAATAGGACCAATTACTGTAAATGCTTCACAAGCCCCTAATATTAGAGAAAAAGAAACCTGTGGTTTGAATGGAGAGAAACAGCATGTGGGGAGAATTTAAGGGAAGTGTGGTGAGTTTAATTCAAAATATGAACAAATTTAATAACCTCATTATTTAATATTACTGACATTTACAAGATCTATTCAGCTCATAAAATAGCTTACCAATTGTCTGGAGAAATATTAATGTTTGAATAGTTTTTTCTTTCATATTTAAAGTTGTTAAATTTGTTCAAAATGAAGCCAGCAGTGATTTTATGAAAGAAAAGTGACACTTGTTTCAAACAGTTGATACTGCTGGATGTAGTCGTATGGAATTAAAATTCTTTCAGCAGGATATTAATATGAAGCGTAGCGTTATATTCTCCTTATAGCTCAGAGCCAAAATGACACAGAAATAGTGGAATGAAGGCACATGGAGAGGAAGTGAGATAGCAAGGACAGAGGGACTGAGGACTGAAGACATCTGGTAAAGCAACCCTACCGCCAGACAAAACATTCATATTAGACAGAACTCTAAACCCCCAGATGAAGTTAAATTACAACCTTTTAAGAAGGGGCGTTTTCCACAATATCCACAACATTTGCGCATGGCAACTAAAATATAATTCAGGTTAGGGAAAGTTATGGGAAAGCATCTAAAATACTCGTCTTAAGCTCTAATCACATAGAAATGACCATCGCATATTTTAGATCAAGTAAAAGATGCTTTGTGGCTGCGCCTGAATACTGAATATAACAACCGTTTTAACCTAACCCCCAAATCACAGACATGCTGCTTTGCAAGGGACTAATATCACATATCCTCTGTTTTTGGTGATATATAGTAGGTGTGGTGGGATTTTTACAGGATTATCAGATCACAGGCGTTCTCTGCAATTATAACAAATTACTAGAGGTCCTCAGATAACTCTCATTGGGTGCAAAATGGGCTTTAGTAGGCGTTCAGATCGAAATCAGTGCCGTATTGTTTTAACGCAGGGGGCTGCATTGAGACATTGAGACAGGATGTCTCAGGATGTAAGATTCAGGAAGTCCAGCTGAAGTAACAGATTAATGGGACAGGATTTTACAACTCAGGACAGTTATCAAGGAAACGACTTTATCAGTTTCTCGTGATAATTGCAAGTTTAACAGCAGAAATACAGTGTTCAGGTTGCAAAGTAATCCAGCAGGAATGTGCGCTTGGACGTATTTGATTGGCCGCCTTGTTGGACCTGGCAAAGCGGATGAACCTGCATTTCTTGGCTGGAGTCCTCGGCACTGGCACCCGATTCAAATGAATGAGGGGGAGTTTTTTCATACAGAGCCAAAGTCAGTCTGAACGAGGCCTTCGGGGAAGAATCGCACCGAAATGGACATTTTTCTTTGGGAAACTGGGCTGGGTTGAGAGGAAGTTCTTATAAAGTTCTTTGGGTCGGAGACCAACCTGGTCATGTGGAACGACACTGTTCGAAATTCCACCTGATACGTTTCATATAAAAACGACACCTGGTGAAATACAATAGTGACCCTATGTGGCTCTGAAAAAAATCTGTCAATTCTGCTGATTGGAAACATTTCATACTCTCTTCAATGGTTCTTTATTCCACCATAAATCTCAGAAAACCATATGACTCGGTGCTGCAAAGAACCTTCTTCTAAAAATGCTCTTTACAACGCTGTAAATAGTTCTGCGGTGGTACGAGCCTAAAGAAACATTCTCAGGTACTATATAGAAATTTTTTGGTTCAGGGTGCAGGAAGCCAATGCAAAGGAAGGCTGTACGATGGATTCTGGTAAAGTAAACAGAAAGGCGGGAGGATGTGGGGGTCATGCGAGAATAGCAGGCAGACAGACAGCGTCAGCAACTCTGTTCAAGAGCTGACTGACAGATGGAAAAAGGGACAAAAGACGAAGGGAGAGAGGGACAAGGAACAAGGGATGGAGGTTCAGATGAGCAGAAGAACAAGGGACAGAAAGAGAGACACAGAAAGGTAAAAACAAGGGCGACAGAGAAAGAAGAGGCGATGGGAAAAGAAAAGAGGATGCAGGAGGAGACGAAGCGAGTAAGAGTGTTTAGTGGAGGGACGATGAAAAAGAAATGATGAGCAAGTGAGTAGAGTGAGGAGGAAGAGAAAGGAGGAGGGTGGTGGGAGTGGAGGATGACCAAGAGGCAGACGAAAGAGAGACGCAGTAGGAATGCAAGAAGAGGAGGAGGCGTTCTGGTCGGCTGCAACCAAATGAGACGTTTAGTTAGATACCACACAGATGCATTTCCTCTGGCGCTCCTGCTTTTTCCTTCCCTTTCTCCTCTTCCCTCAATCCACAGCGCAGACAGGGAGAATCTCTACTCTCTGTTACGTATCTATTTACCTCCAATAATGAATTCAGAGCATATACAGCTGTGGTCAGAGGAAGCCCTCCTGTTTAAAATCATGCGTCTGGGAGGGAAAAAAAAGCTCACCTTGTTTTCTGATTTGGCTGCTGCACATTTTTGAAATTTTTAAAGTTCTTTGCACTTTGTAACTCAGCTGGATAATCACATAATCTAGGCTAATGTGACAGATGACATATAGGTTTAAGGTCATTTGGTGTTCTGTTACATATTTCTGTGTTTTTCGTGCAGCAGAGATGAGAAAGGGGAGTATAAAAAGAGGATTATTACTGCAGTATGCACAGTACATTTTTCTGGTCTTTATCGGTCTGAGTGACACGACTTCTTCGTTTTTACCTGTAAGCCCAATTCAACTGAGGACAAGAGAGACATGCCCTTTTTACTTTTGTCTGTCCAAGAGAGCACAGAGCACCCCTCTTAATGTGTATAAGTTTGGGAAAATGATGTACAGTAGTCAACGGTGAGATACAAATACGTTTTGATCCTGTTTGGGTTGTGTCATGAATTATACACGTGATTTACAATATCATTTTTGCAAGTCAAGAATGTCACAGTTTGTCCTAAAGATTGTAAAATACCATTTACTTTTATGGAAAAGCACTCAGTGAACATTGTCTCGCACGATATGTCACCAACACTAATGTGGCCGTCAACTCAAGTACTAAAAAGTTGAAAATCACAATAAATCTCGACAGCTGCAGTGAAGCGAAAGGAGAGTGAATCAGTTCTGTGGGTTAGATGTGAGACCTCTACAAGGTGTCACACTTATGGGTTTTTGTGAGCGTTAAACAAGACGACATCACTCACATGACTGTCGGGTGTGAGTTGGACTTTTGATGAAGCATCAAACTAAGTCGTGACTCCTCCTCCTCCTCCTTCCTTTAACCCTTCTATAATCCATCCTCTCTGTCCTCCTCTGCTGCTTTATTCTTGTTTGAGACATTCCTGAGATTTATTCCAGTGAAAGGACACTCTTTGAGAGAAGCAGCTGCATTTCACCTGGAATGACCTCACCTGCATGGTCACAGGAAAGGTCAGAGGTTGAGATGAAGGGTGTGATGGGACACATCCGCTCTTAACACCATGAGAATGTGAGACACCAAAGTGAAAATGAGATTTCTTTTGCTCAGCTTGGAATTGCAGTTTATATTATGCCTTCATAACTGATAAAAGTTGATTCAAGCATTTGTTTTGGTTGTTTTTGGTTTGGTTGTTGAAAAAGAGGCCAAAACTACAAAAGCTCTGAGTTGTAATGAGCCAGAATGACCCTTTAATGCTAAAAAGGGGAATATTTGTGCTGATAAGTGAAACAAAACTGCGTCACCATCTCTCAGTTTGTAGTCATGGCACTGTGTTGGAGAGTGTGTTGTGTTTTCTGAGAATAGCTCCTCCGAGCACCTGTTTGTTTTAATGTTATGGACGTGACCCTGATTACTGCTAATTCACGTAATGCCATTAATCCAATTTAAAATAACATACGCACACACACACACCGAGGTACACAGTCCCCCGAGGCTCATCAACTGACCCTCTAAACCTATTCCTGTCTACAATCAGTGTGTGTGTGTGTGTGTGTGTGTGTGTGTGTGTGTGTGTGTGTGTACACACTGTTAAAGATATTTTATGTCCTGTTGTTTATGACGACACAGATGTTTGTGTGTAACGTGGCTCTGTCAGAGGAGGCTGGAAATAGACTTAGTGGTAATGAGAGGTTGAGGGGATTGATCAGAGCTATGGAAAAACTAACACACACACATACACACACACGCACACGCACACGCACGCACGCACACACACACACACACACACTACAGTACACAATCTCAGAGTCTCTATGGGGTGAGAAATCTTTCGTGGTCTGACTGCAGTAAATGGAGGAGCTCTGTCAACACGGCTGTTTATACGGAGCTGAGTCCTCTGCAGCATGCATGCACATACACACACATACACACACACTTACACACTCACTCACACACAACCATATAACTACACACACAAATGCACAATGACACAAAGCTCAGTATGTGAGTCAGAGGCTTATTAAAGAGTAATATGTCATTTGCTCACGCTGAGACCTATTGTGACCTTGACCTCTTGTGTGTATTTGTGTGTGCATTGTCTGTTCACACACACACACACACACACACACACACACACACACACACACACACACACACACAGCTTTAATGCTTAAATCATAAACAGGTACCACAGAACCAACTCTCTGCGCAGAGCTGACAGGTGAGTGTTGAGTGGCAGAGAGTGAGTGTGTGATTGAGAATGTGTATGTGTGTGTGTGTGTGTGTGTGTGTGTGTGTGTGTGTTTGCATGTGTGTGTATTCCTTAGGGACCAGAAGTACTTAATGTATTTTAAAAGTTTTCAGAGTGTGTGTTTAAGCTGTGGCTGTGTTTACTGAGCAGGCTGCAGATGGATAGACAGACACTGACATGTTAATGGTCGTCTGTGTGTGTGTGTGTGTGTGTGTGTGTGTACCAGCTGTGGTGTGTCCTGCAGCAGCGGCAGCAGTGTGGCCTCCAGGATGGCGGTCTGGTCTGGGGTGAGGCCCTGCCACAGCGACATCAGCAGCACCAGCAGGTGTGTGGCGCTCCGTAGGCGGACGAACGCTTCCTCCAGCAGCGCCCGGTTCTCCTCCGCAGCCTCTGCCAGCGCCATCACCTGGAGGAAGGAAGGAGGAGTCGGTGAATGTCTCTCCTAAAATGCAAGGTGCCGACCTGCTCTTCAGGACCGCTAATGCACTTCAAAACTGCGACACCACTCTCCTGATAAAGCACAGGCCATCTCCTTTCCAGGCTGTTTAATTGGAGATTTGCTTCTTTTAACTAAAAAAAATAAACTAAAGGGACGAAGCAAAGTAGAGCTCAAACAAACTGCTCTCTATACGTTGGCTCTGAAAGCCTCTGCAAGCTCTGATGACTTTCCCTTACACTTGGTTGGCCTCCACTTAGAAACTGCAGCATTTTCATGCTCCTATCGCTTGTTTTTCCAAAAAAAGTTCAGAGACACGGAGAAGAGCAAACAGAAACTGAATACTGGCTTTGAAATGAAAAGCAGCACAAGTGGAGCTTAAGTTCTCTTGGTTTTACTAAAGTACACAGCTCAGCACTTGTTGAACAGTAGAGTGAGTGAATGCCTGAATGAGGTGTGGGGGGGGGGACCAGGTGAACTCTGACCTCCAGCCAGGGGTCAATCCCTCCATCCCTCCATCATTACAACAACAGAGGAGTGGAGATGAGTGGAGAGGTGCAGACGAGTGATGACAGAGCAAGACGGATGGTGACGAGAACAACAAGAAAGGACAAGCCGGACTACGAGAAACGGGAGATGAGGCGGGAGGAGGAGGAGGAGAGATCAACGGACAGAGAGAGAAAGAGGAGGTGAAAGCAGATCTGGGACTAATGGACGAGTGTGTGTTCGGATAAATGAGTGATCTGCAGGCCTGAGCGCCAACGTACGCCAGCCGTTTGTCTGACAAATGGATTCAGCGCTCGCCATTTGATACTGCGAAAACAGAGATGGAAGAGTCTAAAGTGAAATGTGTGTGTGTTCCTGTGTGTGTGTGAGTGTGTGTGAGTCAGGGTTAAGCAGCGATTGCCAAAGTAAGCCATTTTGATTTGTGTAACACTAAACTACCAACAGACAGGTACATGAGAACGAGTGCCTCCTCTAAGACTTGCACGCAAAGATGTAAACAGTCCGAGCTAAAACCTCAACTCACTTCCCCTTGTTTCCGCGGTAACCCCCAACGGTAAAAGTCCCCAACTCTCAGTCGCGGCTCAGGTCATCTGTGGGTGCCGTGTCACTCACACCTTGCGAGTAAACCACACTTACACACAAACACACACTTACCAGTCAATGAACACATAATCCTTACAAATGCAGACGTTTTTCTACTTCACGTCTACACGAGGACCCTCTTACATTTTATATATTCCCATTTGTCTAATCTCACTTCTAACACCTACCATAATCCTAACTGCAGATACATTTTAATTCTATGGCTAAAATCTAAAGTTCCCAAGAAGTCAAAAAGCAATGTCTAAATGGCCAGAAACACAAATGTATAACTTTATTCACTGATTTGGCTGAAACTGGATCATATTTTATGGAGCAAGTATTTTCTGGTTTCCCGCTCGATGTCTGCAGCTCTTCTGCCTCAGCTCTGGACAGAAAGCTTTACCTGTTGCTAAAGTAACTGCTAACTATGACTAACCAGCAGCCTCTCAATGAACTCAAACAGGTCGGGCTCAAAAACAACAACAGAGGCCAGTTACAGTATTGAGGTGATTTATGGAGATTCCTGGTGGACAGAACCTGGTAGCTTTGTTACCAAAGAAAGCACTAACCGCTAAATGAAGCTGCCGTTAGGATAGTTTTCTCGTTTAGCCATGCAGCTAGGTTAGCGGTACTCTTTGGTGACTCATCCTCCGGGTGTCAGGGGCCAAACCACCAAAACCATCTCAGCACTGTATCGTCATCAAACGCTATAATGCTTCTGGACTTGCAATACTCCAACTGACTATACTTAAAATACCACAGCAAACTCCTCGTAAATGACATCCTACTTGCCAATAAACCAGATTATGATCCACAGTAACACAGATATATTGAGCTTTTATGCATGTTTCAAATGCAAAAAATAAAGATTATGAAATGTTTATATTCCCCAAAGTAATTTATCAAAACGTATAATTTTGGTTTCAGAAGATAAGCATGCCAATTCCCAAAATGTGACTGTAACACTGGTCTTCACAAAGACCTGAAAGAGAGACGTAAAACCCAGAACTCCCAGTACATGAATTCTTGATATCCTCATGCACAACTTTTAACATGCAACACACACATTCTGACTTCCTCCACCTCTAAACACACACACATAACCCCAACCACCCTCCCCCCAGGGTCTCTGAAAAAAGTGTGTATGTGTGTGTATGTGCATGTGTGTGTATTGATAAAAGGCTCCAGGTCCAGTGAAGGGCTCCATTGTTGGCAGCGGCTCGGCTCCACACACACTCTGATTGATGCCAGCTGAGAGAACACAAAGACACATTTAGCCTGGACACACACACACACACACACACACACACACACACACACACACACACACGAACCAGTGATATAAGAACATGTGAACCCAAGTGTGCACATGGCGTAACACACACATGCAGAGGCGCGCACACACAGAGATGTACAATAGATATGAATGCACACATGAAGGAGGGAACACACACAGAAAGAAGTACGACACACAATGCTTTGAGCACAGAAAGACACACGCACACACACACACACACAGTAGCTGTTGGCTGTATGTCACCAGCTGAACTGCCGATGACCTTAAACAACCTGCAGTTTAGGCTTCTGGGGGTCGTGACATCCTGGCGTGTCCGCAATAAAGGCAGGACTCTTTTCAACATACATAAAGGGACATCCCGCTGAAACCTGGTTCACATCTCAGCCACAGTGTCACAGAGTCTCAGCTGACAGAACTTTGCCACAGTGTTCGGTTCTTTTGGTCCAAAAAAAAGCTCTGATATGAAAGCTGACATGACAAAATAGTGAGGAAAACATATTCACACCCTTTTTCTCTCTCTTTCTTTCTTTACATGCATCTAATCATCCTTTATTTTGTCCCAAACACTGAAACCGACAGCCTCCTAATGCCGGCCAACACTTTATATTATTCTTGGAGCTACACATCGCACACAGACACATTACACACTCATGTTTGTATATTCAGGCACAAATGCACTAACATATGCATACATATGCACCAATGCCACGAGAAATGGACCGAAAAACACAAACAAAAATAATGGCCGCCCTTATCTACGGAGACGCATGACAGCACTCACACATGTGCGCACACACACACACACACACATGCGGCAAACAAACAAACTATGTGGCTGTGGTTTAAATGAAGTAATTTTAGCTGATGGACTGCGTGAGGTTTGGTGGCTACAACAAGAAGCTTGAAGAAGAGCCAATCAGAGAACAGAAGAGACTGACACTCAAAGGAGGGAAAACAAAGTTTGAGGGGAGAGTTTGTTGTTGCGTGTTCACATTAAATCTGTCACAAAAAGCTGCATAAACAACTGCGACAACAAAAACAACAACATTGTGGTGATAGCACAAAGGCAACCCGGGACATTTGACTCATGGCATCCTGATGCAGTGATTGGTCCAGTTTCTAGCTTCAAGGGGTGAACTGAATACGTTTTCTAGACTAAAATCTTCTCAAAACTGCATCTCTTAACTAAAAATCTGCTACAGAGAATATGTTTTAAAAGAAATATTTTTCAACCTCGATCGCCTTTTTTTGTAAGTACATTGAGGAAACGTCTTTTATGATGTAACATATCTGATTAAATGTATCTATAAAATGTTCAGTGTCAACTTTTCTCAATTTGCTTTCCCTTTAATATCTGCTACAGCATTATTAACATTCTCATTGATATATTTGAGCACCTCAAAGTACAGGGTTAAGAAGATTACTGGCCTAAAGAAAAGCCAGTGTATGTTTAACTTTCAATATTTAACCATAACTGTGTTGTACATGTTAGAGTTAGGACACGATCCCATCTCCAATGTTAGTAGGAGATCGGTACCACAGCACAGTACTCTGACTTGAGCTGATAACAACACTGCATTTAAAATTTAAATCAAACTCCAGATATTCCAATTGCATTTTACCCCCGGAAAACCTGTTTTCCTTTGCTTTTCTCTCTGTTCTCTCTGCTCGACTGTTGTGCTTTAATCACAATCTTTAACGCAATACACACATTTGATTGGCTGAGTAGTGTCTTGTGAGTGATTTACAACACATGCAATTGATCCGTGAGTTTCCTTGACCGCTAGTCCCGTAACAGCTACAAAATTTTCAACAGCTGAAAATGTCAAAATGTCTTAATTTTCAATAATTTATCAGTTGTGGGTCCGTGTCCGGTCAGGATCGCGTCTGGGTCCAGACTTGGACAGCGGTCCGCCAATAAGTGATCTTGGGCGGATAGAGAGGGATAACTGGTTAACAAGGGGCCCCATTTTGGTCATTTTGCTAACCAGGTTGACAGGGCTCCCCCTCAAATTGCTTTCTGGGTACAGGTGATTTTGGTGCCCATGTTCTAATCCTGAAACAGCAGCTATGTATGACGTACTGAAACTGTCAGAGCAGCTTAGTTATCAGTGAAAGTCAGAGTGTGCCATGACAAAAACATCAAGTGAGGTCGAGTCAAGTGAAAGTTAGTAAAAGTCAACACGTGCAAGTGGAAGAATGAATCAAAACGATTCGGTGCCAGAGTTTTATGCTCGGATAAAATGACACAGGCGAGAAACAAAGCAGAGAGTGTTTGTGTGAACGTGTGTGTGTGTGTGTGCGCGTGTGAGTGTGTGTGTGAGCGTGTGTGTATGCTCCACAGAGCCGACAGATTAGATGTTTCCTGCTCAGTTAGCCACAGCAAGCAGCATGGATGAAGTCCAAGCCACACACACACACACACACACACACACACACACACACACACACACACACACACACACACACACACAGAGTCATATGAAAACACATGTATACGCACAGCATTCAAATATACAGACACAAACACAAGATGTTCGCACACAAAAAACACACGCACTATTTGTGTGAGTGGAAAATGACAGCAGCCTGTTTGGCAGAAAGCGACGTGGCAGAACACATCCGTCGTTCCCTGGAGAATGACGAGACAAGCGAGAAAGGAAGAGAGGGAAGAAAAAAGAAACGACTACGAAGAAAGAGTGTTTACAGTGAAGGAAAATGAAGTGATAGAGAGAGAAGACGACATGAGTGGGAGGGAGGAGAGAAGGATAAGAAGTAAAGAAAACAGTAGGAAGGGTTATGTTGGGGTTAAATGACTGTGTTTAAGGTGTGTGAGTGTGAGTGTGAGTGTGAGTGTGAGTGTGAGTGTGCGTGTGCGTGTGCGTGTGTGTGTGTGTTCAGGATCAGTGTTTCCGTGTCTTAATTAAAGAGCCAATTAGGAGTCAGTTTAACGACGGCTGGAATCACAGAACCCATTTCCTCGTGTGGGATGACTAATAGACACACACACACACCATGGATACAGTTACATACACATCCACAAACACACACTCTGGAAGTCTTACATCACACACACACACACACACACACACACGCACACACGCACGCACGCACACAATAATAAATGTGCTTTCACTAACACAGGAACACATTTCCTCAGTAATAGAAGCACTGCAGAATATCCACTGTTTCAATTAGTCACACACACACACACACACACACACACACACACACACACACACACACACACACACACACACACACACAAACACACAAACACACACACACACAACGCATATACACATGCATGCGTGCAAAGACATTCGAGTGGTGAGGTCCAAATTCATAAATATGTGTCTTGTTTAAGTTCCTTTCTGCTGTTGTACAGTCCGATGTTTTATGCCAAACACCTGCACACACACACACACACACTCACACACACATGCACACACACACACGGACAGAAATACTGCAGTGGCGTATGAAGCGTTTCAGGGAGTTAACCTAAACATTACAAATTGTCAGACACTGGCTTACACTATCCAACTACACAAATACACATGAAGAACAGAGATACCAAACACATATTTGGCTTTTCATCTCAGTGTTTGTCTCTTCAGTCATCTGTGTTCATTTTACAGAAACAGGAATCTGAATTGTGTATATAATTAATGGACTGTGACCTCTTTATTGGCCCTAAGGATTGATGATTGCTAATTATGATTAATAACATATTGATTATTTGTAATGTCAGCTTGTAAAGTCAAACTGCAAATGAGTCAGTTTGACTTCTGAACACGTTACATGTGACAACACTTCTAAACTAATTAATTCAGTTTTATTTGAAAAATGTCGTGCTGAATGGAACAAGCAGCGACTGATGACGAGATACTGCTGACTGAAAATGTACGAGTTTGTCTTGAGGGTGGCACTAGAGGAAAGGTCATGGGGTTAAATTGAAAATGTTTATACACAAAGTGCTCGACTGATTATGGCAAAGTTGGCCAGAGATTGCATGAAAAAGAAGATAACTTGTGTGCAATTAGAAATGTGTTTAGTTGGCATTGATCGTCACATTGGTCTCTTCATTCTCTTGAGTCAATGAGCAAGGATATCCAAAGCAAATTCAGTGAAAATCTGCCCACCAGGAGGGATATTGACCTGATGACAGTGTCAGACGAAAGGTCAGGAGGTTGCAGAAATAAATAGAGACCATCAACCAGTGACCTTGAATGTCTACACTAGATTTAATGAGTCTTACCAATACTTGATACGATATTTTTAAGTTTCTTGCAGTATTTCGTTACCCTTCTGTTGAGGAACCGAGCACGCTGATCCGATACTAAAAGGCCTCCTACAAGCCCGATTTAACTGGTATTTAACTTGACACAGTTCATGGCAACGAAGCAAAATGAAGTTAATTCAAACAGAAAAGAGACAGAAAGGTCGATTTGGGACGTAAACAAGCGGCAGACGGTGGAGACAGAGCAATCTGGCGGACGAGTGAAGGAGCGATCAGCATCTCTTCTCCCAGTGTCTGATAGACAGATAGGCAGACAGACAGACAGTAACCACTATTGTCCGTGGTCAAAACAAGCATGCACACACACAATGCTGATAACACCGTCTGTCTACACTCTCACTGATAAGACGGGAGCGGAGGGGGGCGAGAGAGGAGCAGACAGAACAGAGTGAGAGACGAACAGACGGAGACAGGGAGGGCAGGTAACAAGGTATTTGGAGATGGCAACAGAGACGGAGAGAAGGAATAATAGACGAGCTAGAAATGAGAGGTGGTTGGTTACTCAAGTCTGTGAGAGTAGAGGGCAAGGAGAAGAAGGAGATGAAAACGATAGGATCTGGCAACCCAACCGGATCCCACCTCTGATGGTTCATCTACTGTGGAAACCTCAGGAACGCACCAACCTGATAACTACAGCCTCACCACCACCCTCCCTCTTGCTTTCCCATCCTCTACTTCCCTCCTCTTCATACCCAGACTCTATCCTGCCTCACACATGCTCACTCAAGCAGCTGATGAAGTTAAGACTGTGTAACTGAGAATAATCAATAAAAGAGATTCTTGGAAATTTTGGACGGGAGGCCGCTGAAGTAAAGCGGCAATGCAGGTGACATTTCTTTCATGCAGAGTTTTCTGGAAGATGCTTGAAAACTCTGATCAACGAAGAAAGTGTGAACATTCACTGACAATCCTTATCAGGTATAGATGTTAATTTCCAGGACACTCCGGTGGTTCTTTGACCAGGAATGATGGATGTTCGAGATCCAGAAATTGATCCTGCTCTACCGTTTCGCTTACTTCACGGTGATTCAGTGAGTGTGAGCTAAATGCCTTAAATGTAAAAATACAAGAAGTGAGAAGGTGTCTGGGGATTCCTTGGTAAGAAAAATAAAGTCAAAGTCTCCCTTTTTTAACCGCCTCCCCAATCAGGGCTGTCAGAGATGCTTTAACAGGCCGTCGTTCAGGAGTACGGACGGCTGCTAAAACACGGCGGCGTGATTTATGAGGTTGTCCCGCTCCGTCAAAGAGCCGGCTGAACTCTTGTGTTTTCTCTGGGACGGCGAGGCTGAGAGGGAGGGAGGCCTTCTGCTTTTCTTTGACACGCGTGTTCACACGGTCACGAACAAAGAGCTTTATTCTGCGCTGATAGGTCGTGTGTGTGAGAGACCCGCCCTGCCTCCATCGCTCTCCAGACTCCCGTCCCTCCGTGATGAATATGTCTCTTTTTTCAGTTGTCAGAGTCTGAAATATGGGCAGATGAAAACACAAACACACTGCTGGTACACACTGGTACACAACACACACACAGAAAGATATGGCCATTCACACAGCGCCTCAAATCTCCACATGGACCAAAACTGTAGAAAACTTAGTGGACTAATCCCAAAGTCCATCAAGAGAAAATAAGATGATGACAGATATCATCTAACTTAAACATTTTGGAAGCTTGATATTTCTCAGACGCATCACTGGGTCAGTCAGACTGATGCTGCGCAGCCTGGACTCATTTAAAGCCAGAACCAGAACTTGGTCCTAAGTCCTCGTGACGGTTTTCAAGTTTCAAGCTTCAAAAGCAAATATGACAGACTGAATTTAAACACTTCTAATTGATGGAACTGAGTCTTTGGTTTGAATATTTTACTCAGTGTAAACATCATTAAGAGCTGGGACAAGGTGATTAATAACAAATATAACACTGTAAGTCAGCGCTCTCAGAGGGAGTACACGGGGAAAACTGAATTTTAAGAGATTCATGTAAATATTTTATTATTTTGACTGTTGGTCAGACAAACAGTCACCCGGATTCAATTTTGGCTGCCAAGCCAGTGACCACAGTTTGAGATGGTGTTTCAACATCTGCATGTGTGAAAACTAAAACTAAAGAGACAGAAAGCTGCAACGTAAAGAAAGTTGACACATACCCGCGTTTGCAATTGAGTTGCAGACAAGACAATTTAATTAAGAGACTTAATTTTGGGCTTTGCTAACTTGAAAAGGGCATTTTTCACCATGTTAACAGTTTTATTAACAGCTGATTGGTCTATTAATAAATGAATATTGGTTAAAGGCAGTTTGTCATTTCTGCAGCTAGGGGTCTCTCAATCAAAACAAAAGGAAAGACGGTAAGCAGCATGGGATCATGGGAGTTGTTGTCTTCATCATTCTTCGTGATGAATTTTAATGAGTCACGTTTGCAGACTCCTTTCCTCGCTCTCTGACATCATCATGCGCTTCCCCGGAAGTGACAGTCAGAATGAAAAACACTGTTACTTGGATAAAATTATGTATCTAGCACACACACACTCGCAACTTTATAGTCACACATGCAAACATGGTCTAAAGCCTCTACTGCCTGCATGCATGAGAAAGAAATCTTTTACAAAATCTTAAATCCGCACACGGTCTCCATTCTCTCTCTCACACACTCTCACACACGCTGAGGTAGGTAGTTGCTGCAGTGTGCTGGGTGGTCCTGAGGACCCGGAGGCCCCAGACAGAGCAGGGGACTAAATTACAGAGCATGACCCACCACAGTGACACCCAACCTGGGATTAACACCCAGGCTGGGTCCCTGGACACCAGTAGCCCCGGGGCTGTGGGAGCTGACCTCGACAGGTTCAGAGGTGACCTCAGACACACACGGACTCACAGATGCACACACACACACACACTTGTTGGTGGAGTTCAGGCCCACCCAGGACTGAAATAATGAGGGGGTTTGGTCAGTCCAGCTGGATGGAGGAAAGAGGGGGTTCTGGGTGGAGGCTGGACTGGAGAATTTGGCCCTGATCAGACAGAGTATCTGGAGTCCAGAAATATCCAGATTGTGTCTACACATGCATCTGAGACAGATCGGAGTTCACACCTGGCAGCACAGTCTGTCTTAATTGTGTCCCAGGATGAACACACTGACTCTTTCTTCCCAGCTCACATTTGAAACTGAAATAAAATTTAAATAAATGTTACTGCATTTTTGTCCTGTAATGTCATGGTCATACTTGTCACTCAGCACAAACTTTAGAGCCAAATGAGAACAGACGTGGCCTTGAAAATTTATTTTCTGGGCTTTTCTGGCCCCATCCAGTCAGACATGTGTGTTTTCTTCTTGTTCCTACAGTTGAAAGTGTACATTTTCTCTTAGCGCCTTTAAGATCAGACTTTAAAGGGCCAGGCCTAGGGGCATGATTTGTGACAACACAAACATGTGGAAGCCAATCCTGGTCCAACATTCAGATGTGATATGGTGTGGACACTTGAAGCCTCCAGTGCACTCAGAGCAGACTTTACAGGGAAGTAGGAGACATCTGGTGTCCAGCAGTTAAACTTGTGTAATGAAATGAAAAGAAAAACACTTGCATATTCATATATTCTGAAATTTTTAACGAGGAAGAAGAAGTAATTGCGTAAGGAGTAATTTTAAGAATTTTAATGTGGTAATTCTACTTTTTTCCTGCAAAAACATATCAGAAGAGAATATTTATGTATCCACTTATGGACCAGCCCCTGTTTGTGATTTCAACATTACCCAGAATGCCTTGAGAAGACCTTTAGACAACCCAGGACATTAACTTGCTGCATTCGGATCAGGGTTTGGAGCGTCGGGGGAGACTGGTGCTGACAGCAGAGACATTTGCAAATAAATCTGGAAGTTTTATATCACTGAAACATTTTCTGTTACCAAACTGCACTGAAACATCTGGAAACATCTGGACACGACGTCACATCATCTGCATGAGAAGGTCAGACCAGGTGAAAGGAAAGGTAGAGGTGAAGAAGGAGGATATAAGTCCCTAAAACACACACACACACACACACACACCTCATAAAGAGGGCTGATACAGCTGTTTGGAAGTGTGGTCGGGGTCAAAGTTCAAACAGATACATTGACACACTCATGCCCTTAAGCAAGGCACTTAAATCAATTCAGGCTGAAACACACACACACACACACACACACACACACACACACACACACACACACACACACACACACACACACACACACACACACACACACACACACACACACACACCTGACACAAACACACTCAGACAACCTCCCAAAGAGACTTTGCGTGCACACACGACACACACTGTTAGCGAGAGCGTATTAATAGCATGTGATGTGACTTAACCCAAGGGCCCGTTTCACCAGAACAGCTGCGAGTGCGGAGTGCGGGGTGTGTGTGTGTGTGTGTGTGTGTGTGTGTGTGTGTTTGGTTTAAACCTTCCTCAAAAGCCAAAATATATATGAACTCTGTTGGCCCGTCGAAGAGTTCAATGGTGCAAGAAAACACACTGACACGCCTGCCGCACACACATTTTCTTCATATACTGACTCTCAGCTGCCTGAGTGAAAACTCACTGTGCTGTACGGATAAACTGCTCTACAGCAAACTGCAACCTGATCTAATCACTTATATTAAAACATGTAAAACAAACGTGCATATCTGTTGCTACATTTAATTAGATGAGCTGCTTTTGCAAATCGAGATAAGAATCTCTCTGAAACAAAGTCCTTCTGAGACATATTCAAGGTGTTTGGTTGGACAGGGCATGTCTGCAGTCTGTGCGGCGAAAGATTTTTTTCGTAATTGACTAATCTGCTGACTGTTTCATTGACACATGAATTGGTTTGTCAGAAAATAGTTTTAAAAAATGCCAAATCAAAATTTTATGAAGGCTCAAGTGACTTTACCTCAAAACTTAAAAAGGTATTTATTCAACTATAGTCGAACAAAAGAAAAGCAGCGTATCCTCACAATTTTGACTGACAACCTGTAAAATCAGCACATGATCACGGTTTGAGACAACGTGGTTCTGTTTCTGTTTGCTGACAGGCTGCTGTTTTTGAAATACTGTTTGAAAAACCAGTGATCACAGAAGAAGCCTAAAAAAACCTAATACTCTGCTTCTACCCAATTACAACCAAACTAGTGCTTTTTATTAAATTATCAAAATATAGGCAAAGACTTGCAGGAAGCATAGAAAAAAGAAAGCTGCGTATCTTCACAATCAGATTCAGGACGCGTGCTCCAGGGACGCGCTGGCAAAACCAAAATATTACCCAAGTTGGAAAGATCACAAGGGACGGAGGTATTATACCACAAATTACATCACAAGGAATTAAACCCAGATCTAAAAATGTCCTTGATAGCAAACTAGCAACGTGTCCAGAATTCATGCAGGGGATACGAATAAGACTTGAAAGACTTGAATAAGTCCAAATTACGTTTATCCGCAACTTAGGTTTGACTTGAGTCAGAAATCTCTTGTGAAACGTCAACAGCTCTCTTCACAAGTACCCATCTTTAATAATGTTATTCGTATTTTGTCAATAAAGCTTGATTTACTTCACGATATACTTCTTTTTCTAGTGTATGACAGTTGATACTGTCAACTTATTGAGACGCGGTAAATCTATATGGATGCTGTGCGTTATTCCCGGTTTCTGTGACGTTTATGACATTAAAATAAAAGTTTTTCAAACAAAACAGAAACATTTGCAGGGTTGGAATCATCTGAATGAGCAAATCAGTTCAAGCAGCAACCTCAATGTTGCTTCATGTGGACGCAGCTGTCAGGAGTCAAACACTTTATAACTAATAGCAGCTCAATCAAACAAATACGAGGAAACCACATGACACAACTCACCAAAGGATTTTCAGTACTTGATGAGTTATTAGTCAAATTTATTTCCACGCTCGGCAACAGAAACACACAGAACACACACATTAAACACACACTGTGTAGATAACTCCTGTCCTGTGTGATCATAAAAATATCTCCAAGTTATTTTCAGACTTTTCTCTTCATATGTGCTGTATGTTGCCAATGTGTATGTGGTCTGTGGTGTGGTGTGTATGTGAGCATGTGTGTGTGTGTGTGTGTGTGTGGGGACGGTGTTTAGTCTGAAGCCATATTTAGTCTCTCTGGTCCTAAGAGGAGGCCTATAATCACACAGAACCTTTCTCTCTACTCATTACACACACACACAAAGACACACATGCACACACACACACACACACACCGTGGCCTGTCATTAACAGTTCACACTAACCTCCCAGGCTGCACACGTGCACACGCATACAGCGCACAAACACACACGCGGCAGGTTGTTTGCATGACACACACACATGCTGTACGCACGCATACACATTTTGATGCAAGTGCACATTTGTGAAGATGAACATATGTACGTGATCAAGCACACACACACACACACTCACGCAGAGCCAGATGTGAGTCCAGCTGTGTGTCCAGCAGGCGTTTCTCCGAAAATCCGATTTATTCTGTCTCCTCTGCGTCGGATATTTGACTTTAAATTCATGTGACAAACAACAAGAGGCCCGGAGATGTTTTCCTGATCGGGACTGAAAGCTAAATGACAGGTTCATCCGCAAACTCAGAGTTACTTTCACTGTCTCTGCAGCCACAGGAGCAGCTCTGGACGACTGAGTGTTATTTTAACTGCATGAAATATACAATCTGGACAGCTTTATGATCACTCTTTTAAGTTCTTAGACAAGATTTCAGCCCTGATTTTTTCAGGGGTTTTTTGGAGATCGCCAGCAAAAAAGCCCCAGATCAGAGGCAGATCATCCGGTGCTCCCGTGAACGACGATCAGTATGAGTGAACTGCTTAAAGACGAGATCCAGCAGCTGGCAGACACTTCGCCGATGCGTCGCCAACATCCGCTGGATATCTAGCGGCTGAATATCTGGTTTAGCAAAAGACGGGTCGGGGAGCCAGGAACCAGCCACAGCCAATGAGAGCCTTTATCTCTCTCCTCCTCTCCTCTGCTGTCATCTGCAGTATCTCTATGAGCCCAGTCTCACTGTGCATCTATTTGATTGTTATTTGATTTAACATGTGACCACAAAGACTGCAATACTCCCGATTACATGGCAGAAAGTTGTGCAGTGTGAACAGCACAGCGATCTGACAACTTTGAAAGTCACGTAGTGTGACCGAGGCTTTAAGCTTCAAAGCACAGATTCAACAGTCTTTAGCAGAAGGCTTCTCTGGTGGTGTGGCTTTAGTTTGTCATCAGTGTGTTGTTGTTTGCTGCTGCTGCATGAGGAAACAATGGTGGGAGAAATAAGACTGCTAACGTCAAGAAATGTGTGGTCTGAGCACGAAACGACGTGATTTAAAGTCATTACACAGAAGTCACAGTCTGTTTATTGGCTGCTGAGAGGCTGCGGTCAGTCTTGGTAATCTGGATAAATGCTCTGAAAGGCTGAAATGTTTGAAAGGCCAGTGATCGAAGAAGAAGCCACAAAAACGAGAAGGATGTTGTTTATCAAATTGTTATGTTTCCGGCATTATAAAAATAATTTATGTACCTGTTTTTATAAGGAATAAAGAATGTCTGTCACATACTTGGTTGTTTCTATTAAGAAGTTCTCACGTCCACTTGTAATTAATTAAGATGAAAAAATGTCAGATGATATGAGATACGTGATTTAGTTGACATTAATTAAAGTATTATAGCATTTAAGTGTTGACTGCAGGATCTAGAGGTCACCATTATCAACAACATGGCTAAGATGGTAATATTACAACACTGGAACATCTCAGATTATGCAGAATAAACTTTGTTAACAACGTCATGTGATTTATTAATTTCTCATGCCTCCATAAGAAACCACTGGCTCTCCTCCCATCTTCTCTGTACGGTGGGGACAGTGTGTTCATTTAACTTTTGAGGATTGTTGGATTTTGTCAGCAGTCACAGGAGTTCAACAACCTTTCTGAAAAAACATAAATTGTAATGTCATGTGGAGAAAACTGCTCTCCAAACATATTATATAACCCAGACTGTAGGTTCAGATCCCAGACTTCTACCTCCAGCAGAGATCCAACAGGATATCCCTACATGGATGTAGTTCACTAAAAAAAATCTCTTTGGAAAAGTGTCAGTTACAAGAGCAAAAATTACGCTAAATTAAATGTAATTTTCCAAAAGACGGTTAGCAACCCACAGCAGGAACACCAAACATGTGGCCGAGCTCTGTTTGAACACGAAGCTGAAGTCATTCTCATTACTGTCACTGCTCCACTGGATAAAATATGACCGGATAGGACAGCGAGAAAGTTAGGTTGCTGTTTCCTGACAGTGTGTGTGTGTGTGTGTGTGTGTGTGTGTGTGTGTGTGTGTGTGTGTGTGTGTGTGAGTATAAATCGTGCATTGTCTGTTCGCGGTTAGAGACCTAAACAAGGCAGTCTAATCTTGGCAGACAAAACACAGAGTGATCCTGACTACAAATTAGCACCACACACACACAGACACACACAGACACACACAGACACACACAGACACACGCAGACACACGCAGACACACACAGACACACTCAGCTGTAGATCCAGACATGTGCTTTTCTCATTTCCACCTGTTTCTCCTCTCTTTTTTTCGACTCTTATCTTCATTCCTCTTGTTCCTCCATTTTTCTGTTTTCCTCATGTTATTATTCTGTCGTTCCTCATTAACTTTTTTGTCGAGAGGATTGTGAATGTGTAAGATTACTTCCAGAACATTTCTGTAAGTACTTGTAGTTTCACTTTCCCCACTCAGATTCATCCTGGGGGTCCTGTGGGGGATTGAGTCAGTGACTTTCTGGTCACGAGCTCGCTTCTGTGTTTACGTATTAATAACCACCGTGAGGGAAAACCTGCTGGAATCAGATTTGATCCTGTGGATGAAAAAGTCACCTGTGTCAATCTAATTAGAAAACGTATACATCTAAATTAACCCTTTAAAGTTTTGCTCTTTTATTCAAGTCGCTTAAAGGTCGTTAAAATCATCTTACTCCTACAGTCTGGCAGTATTTTTAATATTCTGTATCATCTTGTTCCAACTCTTCGTGGAACCATAATATGATGAATACACCGAGTGAAATACTGAAACACAACACTCCATGTTTTTTATGGCTGCACTTCGTGCATCATTCTGACACATTCGGTACCAAAAACTCTGCAACCTCTGCTAGAATTACAAATAAACTTTGCTGCGTTTGAACCTTGTTTTCTGAGCAGAATACATTTCTAATGACTGACACAACGCTGAGGTGGGTCAAAGAAAACAAACACTATTCTGCCGATGCTTCTGATCACACTTAGATGACCGAGAACGCTTTGCTGCTGACTTTGTGGCTTTTTACGTGACTTTTCTAAATAAAGAAAAAGCTGCCGAAATAAAAAAGGAAAACCGTTTGACAGAAAAAGAGAAGAAAGTGTTTTTCTCCCAGAATGGTACGCACATATACACACACACCTACACACAACCTGTGTACACACAGTGTCCCTACGGTCCAACACTGAACCACACACTTGATGCAGTCCAGACCGAAGAGACCTGAGAAGCCAATACACACACACACACACATACACAGACACACACAGACACACACACACACATACACACACATACACACACAGAGCCAGGTCTGAGGTGATGGTTTTGGTTGTGGTCCCAGTGAAAACGACACTAATTTGGAGCTAAGGAGTTCTGGCAAGCTGAGTCAGAATTCCACAAACTAACAACTGTGCAGTGAGAGGCTGAGAGCTAATCAAAAGCTAACAATGCTAATGCAAAGTAAATGAGGCGGATGCTAACATTTATATGATGCTAACACACTGATAACGTAGCTTGATGCTCGAGTCCGCCTTCGCTTTAATCGCTAATCCAATCGAACACACAGCTTGTTTTTTTAATGTGAATTCTGCACACACACTTACAAAAACATACATACACACATGCACACACAACACACAGTTTCATAATCATGAACACACACACACACACACACACACACACACACACACACACACACACAGACACACACACACACACACACACACACACACACACACACACACACACACACACACACACACACACACACAGCTGACAAACTCCAAAAGCCACACTAAATAAGTTGTACCCACAAACACACCCTTGGCAGCACTGAGTGTGTCTGTGTGTGTGTGCGTGTGTGTGTGTGTCTGTGTGTGTGTGCGTGTGCGTGTGTGTGTGTTGCCCCCTCCATGCCTGTTTGCTTTTCTCTCAATGGTCTCCTTTGAAGGACAGAGGAGAGGAAGAGAGAGAGAAGTGAGTGAAGGAGGGAGGGAACGAGGGGGAAAAAATGAGGAGAATTCACTGCAACAAGATAAATATCCTCAGCCTGGCGTCGCGAGGCCGCCGCGCTCTCACTGAGACACACACACACACACACACACACACACACACACACACACACACACACACTCTGATTACAGAGTAAATATGTATAATCTTATAAATCGACCATTGTTTGAGGTGGAAGCAACAAACGCACACACACACACTCGGACAGAGAGAAACATGTTGACTTTGGAGAAAGTGAAGTGATGGAGGTCATCAGTCATGTAGGGTCAAAAACACACAGACACAGACACACACACACACACACACACACACACACACACACACACACACACACACACACACACACACACACACACACACACAGTATAAATACAGAATGTAAAGACATTGCTTGTATTGATTAAAACGTCAATGATTCATATCAACAGATGAGGCATCTTTGATTCTAATCTCATGTTCACACAAAACACAGAAAACCATGTGGCAGGACACGTTTTACAAACATACTCTTGTCTTGAAATTACATCACAATCAACCCAAGTCTCTTAACTCTTTGTTTACGGTCTATTCTGAGATCGAGACTCATCCTCCATCCGAGTTTCATGGAAATCTTCTCTGTAGTTTTTGTGTAATCCTGCTGCGAACCAACCCCAAAAATTGGGAACATCTCTGCTGTAGGTTTTTTGCTCTTAAAGGGATTATATGACATCTTAATTCATAAACTGTGCAATGCTCCTTTTTTCTGCTTTGGTTTACTGTACATGACACTGAAAGCCAAAGTCTTAACTCACCTCATGTCCCATTTTAGAGAGCAGAAAGAAACTGAAAAAAACTGAGATAATCGCAACTGTTTAAAAAACAAACTTTTACATTTTCATTTTCAAGTGTTTATTTGCACCTGACAGATTTTTGGGCGCAAGTACGACCATAATACTTTCACCCTGGAGGCCTGGAGTCAGAACAGAAACACTTGAGCCTTTGCGGTTACAAAACCGGGACATTTCTAAACTGCGGTTAACAGAAAAATTGGTGCCTATACTCAGCCAAAGATTGTTTCAGTCTCCCAGTTAAACTTTTATCCGTATCAAGTGATTTAAGAGGGTTCAGATTTGATAAGATGTTGTGTCATGTCAACAGGGAGAAAAGTGATAGAAAATTGTAGAAGTGTAGGACGACTTCTCGTTGCCTCTCATCCAACAGGCTTTCCTTAAAAAAAAAAGAAATCTGCGCATAACAAAAAGGGAGTATTTGACACATTTGAGTTCAGTTCCTACATTTCACTGCATCTGCTACTTAAAACAGAGACATAAACACACACACAAACGTTTTCCAGCCCGCGCCCAAAATCCATTAGCTACAGCTCTGAATGCAGATCTGTATATATTGTTCCACTGTATTACAGTTCAACAGACTGCAAGCTTGTCCCATTGTGCATATGGTTTTCATACACGTAGACCACATGACGCGCTCCATACGCAGCTATATTTACAGCTAATTAAATAATGCAATGACACGCACACACAGGCATCGTTGTTTAAAGAGTCATTTCTTTAACGAACAGGAATTTATTTATCAAAAATCAGATGTATGCGGCAAATTTCCTCCATTGTGTGGCAGCAGTGTGTATGTGTGTTTATATGCTGTACGCTAGCGTGTAATCATATTAGTTGGGGTGTGTCCTCCACAGACCTGCAGACTGCAGAGTCCTGCTGGTTTAAACAAAGCGAGATTAGTCTGAGCTGACCTGGGATCAGATATTTAACACAATGCAACACAATTAGTCTGATAACAGAAGTTTACTTTGCTTCAAACGTTTGAACTAGGCTGAATAATCGCCTTTGCCTGAGCCCACTTTGATGTCCTCCAACTTTTACTTAATATTCATGTTGCAGCCCACTTTACCAAACGTAGTTTTACTTTACATCAACATACCTATTGGAAACTTCACATATATTTTTACGTTTTTGATCCCTGCATCGCTTTTGCTTTAAACACACAACATGTAATTTCTGCCACTAAAAGTCTATCAATCAACAAAAGATGTAAGAAGCGTGGGATCATGGGAGTTGTTGTCTTAAACATTGAGAAACCACCATCTTTTAGGAAAATCTACCTGGCGGGACTCAGGCAGAAACGTTCACGGACGAAGTAACATTTCAAGTTTTATTCACATTAAGTTGATGCCAACTTCCTTCTTCAATCTGTGAGTCTCTCCCGGACGTTACGATGACAGGTGACCGATTGAAACGCATCATTACCTTGAACAAAATCACAGATTTTACTGGGATTATTTTAGGAAACATAGTAAGTACACGACTCAACAAAATATATAACAACGGTCTACTAGGTAGTTGTATATCTGCAACATATCCTTATATCAAATCAACTGAATAGGTTGATTGCCAGTGACTCCCAAAATGACATAGACCACTGTTTCTTAATGACATGACATCGAAGCATAGCAGCAACCGGCATGTAAGCTGTAAATCTTTAACTCAATTGCTTTTATTCCTGTTTTAAATTTTAGTTTTCTGTTTTTTAAAATTCTTCTTATATTTTATTGTAACTCAACTTATTTTTTTCTTCGTCTAATCCTCACAACATCTGTCTAACACTTATCATTTAGATGTTCACTCTTTCTGATTATTTACAAGTATCTGGGGCATTTAAAGCCTTTATCACAGACAGTATTGCCGTGACAATAAATGGAGGAGAAAGAGATGCATGAGACTGCATTTCATTGCCATTCAAATTAAAAGGTTTCCTGAATTACATTAATTTTACATTACGGTCATTAATTTTCTTTGGTTTCTAACTCAAAAGCTTCTTTATGCATTACTGCATCACTTCCCCCTATTTTTCACTCCAGTCACTACCTCTAGTGGAGACCAGAGCACACAAATGGACGTCTTTAATCACCGCTGCACTGCGGTCTTTTGACTCATAACGTCATTGAAAGCATACCAGTTTACAGTCTGCGGTCGACACGACCGACAGCATGAAACTCCACACATTGTCTTGTGTGCTGTTAAGTTGATTTCATTTACTCTTTGGCCAAACAAAAGTTTCCCACGACCAAAGCAGAATGCAAACAGCACCCTGCTGCGGTTTTGTATGTTACAGTAGAAACTTGTGTGCCAGAGAAACGAGGCGGGGAGTTTTAAAAACCGCAGCACAAGATCGAAATTGACCTTTGACACCAGGCAGAATGAGCTGGGGTCCAGGTCTTACCAGTGATCTTCACCAGGGTGGTTCAGCCACAGATTTCTCAGGTCAGTGTCCACTATCAAAGCGGTGTAAAATCAGGCCAGGACTGTTGGCACAGAACTATCAGACTGTTTAATTAAAGCTGCATGAAAAAAAAACCCTCCAGTCTATAATCTCAGCTTCTCTAATCTCCTCCCAGCATGACAGCTTTCCAACATGGATGATTTATTAAATCTCTGCTTGGTGCCCAGCAACAGGACACAATGAGAAATGATGCGGTAAGCATGGTGGGAAACTTTTTTTTCATATAGTCGCTGGTCAAAACTCAGTTTGAATATTTTGGCAGGAAAACTGAAAACTGGAGCACAGCAGGACAACACTGGTGACTGTCTGTCCAGAAAACTGAAGGAATTTTTTAATTTACCTGAAGGGAGTAAAATTATGTTGACTTACTTTTTAAAAAAAGTTCTTACTGTAGCCTTGTTCTAATGTTTTTCTTTCCTGCTTTTCTATTCCTTCAGATCTTTTGCTCTCTAACAGTCCACTCCACATTTCCTCATGTTACTCAATTATTCCTAATGTTCCTCTTCTTAATGTAACGTTATCCTGTTTTACATCAGTTCCTCCTGCTGTGTCATCTGATTGCTTCCTCCTGTGTTAACCTGCATCGTTCCTGTTTCATGTGTAGCGCTTTGTTTACATTTTTATTCCTTACACAGCTTCTTCATGTCATTGATTTTCTTTCACTCACTTTAAATAATTAATTCACATTTCATGTACACATTCTCTCTTTCCTTTCCCTCAAACTTTCACATTCCTCCGTCTCGTTTCCTTCCCCTTCTCTTTTGTCTGCCCTCTGTGGGATGATGGAGAGATCGGCTCAGTCTGTCATTTGCAGGACAGACAGCAGACAGATGAAAGCAGATCAATAGGAAATAAAACAGACAATAAAAGTCAGATTTGTTCTTTGATTCTTTCAGCTGTGGGGATCAGAGGACAGGAAGGAAAGGAAAGGAGGGAGGAGGAGATCATTTACGACTCTCTCTTTCTCCCTCCATCTGCCTCATTCAGATCTTTACTTTCATGTGACTCTGTCTCAGTTGCTTTATCTGCATTTATTGTCTTACTTTCTTATTATATCTCCTCCTGCTTCTTTAGCTCCCTGATTTTGTCTCATCGTTCTGCCTTTCTGCATGTCTTGATATTTGGCATATCTAAAATTCTGATCCTTTGTTTTCTTTTCTGCTTTTCTTTTCTTTTCTTTTTCATCCATCTTTCTGTGTGTTTCACCCTCTGATCTCTTCCTCGACAGTCTCTTACCCCCTCCCACCCTTGACCACATCCACATGTTAATAATAAAGTCTCCTCCAGCTCCACCACATCTATGAGGAAATCCTCTGGCAGGTCATCTATGTCTGTCTGATAAAGAACAGTGCAGATGCTTCATCCTCGCTCCTCTCTTCCTCCCTGTCTGATTGTTTTTACACAACTTTCTGACCACAGCTTATGTCGGGTCCAAAAAAAAAAAGCTGGCTTGACCCAACTGGAACCGATGTGGATTCTGTGTTATCCCGCCTGCAACAACACGCCGCAACATTTAATGAGCCCGAACCTGATTAAAATCTGGGGAAGATAAATAAAAGGAAACATGACCTGATCAAGCTTGGGGGAATTGAGAGAAATTAGAGCCAGACTCAGCCAGAATCTGTCTGGTGGTCGGGGCGGGGCGGATTTGGTTTGGGCTCAGAACCAAAGCTCTATCACAGAACAGTTATCTGATACTACTGATGTAACAAAGTTTTACGAAAGCTGAATCTGAAACATTTGCTACCTGGAATTGAACGGAGACTATTCCAAATTGTAAAGCAGACAAAGAGATTAAAATAAAAATATACAACAGGAAATTTTAAGACAAATACATGAAAAAAACCAAAACAAAACAATACATTGTTGAGCCGAAATCTTCACTGTAGCTGCTGAGCTAAAAATGTTAGCACGCACCCCGTCTGAAGTGGATGCACAAGCTCGATCTCCCATCGAGGATAGAGATAACTTATGTTTGAATTAATTTCGGATCTCAGGGCTTCCGTAGACTCGGATTACTCTGGACGAGCTGTATGGAGCCATTTTATGTTTTTTTGGTTGTCAAGTCCTCACCTGTTCAGGAGAACAGGTGAGGACTGAGAACGTTGTTTTGCTATGACGCTCCAGAAATGTTTCGTGAACTACAAAACGCCACCTTCCATCAGCGTGAGGGTGAATCGATAATGACTGAATTTTCAATTTTTGGGTGAACTGTTCCTTTAGAGAAACCAGAGGCACTACTCGAGACTGTCCTCACCACAATACCTGCCGCAAACACCTGGCAACGGCCTCAGGCTCTGTGGGTCTGTCTACATGTGTGTGTGTGTGTGTGTGTGTGTGTGTGTGTGTGTGTGTGAACACATGTACAAATGGCTTTGCTGTGGCTCCTCATCAGGGGATAAAAAGACAACATCCCTCACCTGGGACAGCCCACCCCCGTCAGACACACACACACACCCACACACACAGTCACACACACAGTCACACACACAGTCACACACACAGTCACACACACTCACAGTCTCACACACACACACACTCACAGTCACACACATACACAGAACATTGAGTGTCAGTCAGCTGAATGAAAGACAGCCATTCATTGATAAGACAGACAGTCACATAAACAGACTGTCTGAGGGAAAACAAACCAGACCACCGTCAACCCTCTGTGCTCCATTGAGCCTCGAGAGGGGTCTCAGTGTGTGTGTGTGTGTGTGTGTGTGTGTGTGTGTGTGTGTGTGTGAGTGTGTGAGAGAGAGAAAGAGTACTGACGGGTGTAAATGTGTGTGTTCCTGGGGTGAAACATCTCCTGGGGGATGAGAGAGAGAGAGAGAGAGGAAGTTTCTCTGCTTCTGTCGGTCCTTTAATCTGATACACAAACACACAGGGCACCTAAGAGCCTGCCATTCACACCACACACACCCTCTTCATGAGCACACGCTCGTTAATGCGCAAACACACTGAGAGTCAACTGAGACAAGACTACATGCACAGACACAAGCAGGACGTATGGATACACGCACGCATCTAAAGATATGCAGAAGCTCATGCCTGCACTTCAGGGCTGCTAACACGACACCTGAGTGTCCACTGAAATATGATTATACACATTAATGCACACACAGTCATGAACGAGAAAACATGCAAATGGCCAAATGAAACATGAGTACACATACATATACATACATACTTGAAATGCACATTTCCTCCTCATGCACTCTTAGAAACACACACATGCATGCAGGGAGTGAGAGGCCCGGCTGTTAATGGCGGTGGTCCTGCGCTCCACAGTGGGATCTGTGTTTAGCCATGTTTAGAGCTCCATTTGGGGCCAGATAAATCAACCTGCTGTCTACCAGAAGCCTCCATTAGGGGCCCGGCGAGGCCCCTGGACGGCCTGTCAGTCACCCCGTCAGTCAGCGAGCCGCCCTCTTCCAGCGTTTGAACTCATAATTACAGGGAGGCTCAGCCTGGCTCGGACCGGCCCGGCTCCCCGAAAAAGCCCCCCTCCGCCACCCCCCAGACGTCAGCTCTCGCTAGCCCAGCGCTAATGCTAACACTAACAAACGACGGACGTTTCACCTCCAGAGGAAACAGCGGCGGGGAAAATATTTATGGAAACTGAAAAGCCTCCCTCGATTTGCTCTGCCCCCTTTGGCCTCTCTTCATCCATTTCCACAAACTCCTTTTAGAGCTTTTAGTTTTTATTTCGTTGAGTGACAGTCCTGGGATTCCCCCTTGGGTTTGAGAGGTTAGCAAGTTAGTTAGCCACGGAGCACTAGCGCCAGGCTAACCTCTGGCTGCCAGAGATTAATCAAACACCAGTTAGAGGGGAGAGAGTAAAACACAGGGGCTGCGATGACTGATGGCTTTTTAAGGAGTGACGGGGGAGGGAGTCGGAGGAGAAACACACCTTCGACCAGGACAGAAGACAGAAATACTCACACAGCAGAGCTGGAAATTACCACCAATGACAAAACAAACTGGTGAATTTTGTCCATAGCTGGTTTGTCTTCTCCAGCAGCCACTGTGACACGTAACAAACAATCATTCATGGGTCCTACTCTATTCTGAAACTCATCAATCATAGCCGGCTGGTCAAACGGTTCAAGCATCGGGTGTATTTTGGAATCAGGCCACTGTGGTCGGCAGATGAAAAAGTTTCCTGCGCTTACACGTATACACACATGAAGTCAGACGTGGCTCGCCGGCTCTCAGGAATTCATGAATAAAATATAGGCCCATAAAGGCAGCATGAACAATGGAAATATTATCCTCCGCTGCATAAATGCACAGCCGACCACAGAGTATTCTCACAGGGAGCTCGTTCCTCTTATCTCTGACGGCTCGTCGGCGATGGCCGGCCGCTGCATGTGGAGACACACACCGCTAACGAGGGGGAAATCCCCCCCATCAGCCAAGATTGATGCAGAAAATTTACCCAGCAGACATTCCTCTGAGTCGAAATGAAAGAGGTGCCTGGTTCACCGGCATTCCTGATTGGCCACACATTCCTTTGCCTTTCTGACAGCAGTGTGATTGCTTGCATGGAGCCGCGGCACCCACAACATTTCTGAATAGCCCCTCTGAGGTTTCACCTGGTGACGGTTTTTGACCAGGAACTCATCCATTAAACAAATTAAGGTGGTAGACGTGAAGGAACAATGTCCTACCTTCCTACATCAAGACCACTGAAGTGCCTCTGAGCAAGGTCTTAAAAAATGGGAAGCTAAAAGGTGCGCTTGTGTGTAATTGATTCACTGTTAAATGGTTTGTTTATATCTTCTCGTCGAGAGAAAGCAAGTAAGAAATGAAAACAGAGCGCAGAAATGATTGAACTAGAAGACATTTGTAAGAAATCTAACAAATGAAATAAGGACATACACCAAAAGAAAGACGAATAAAAGCACATTTGATTTTTCGGCTCTAGCAGCTGCTCCGTCAACCTCCTTTAAAATGGGATTGTGATGTATCCTCGTGAAATCTGTCCTGCTACAGAAGACAAACTGCTGAGCTGGCCCTGGCCTCAGCAGCATGACTCCTAATACTGACATGAATTATTAATTTGACGCATTCATCACTCTTCCGACCAGCCGTCGATAGCCTCCATTATGGCGGGTGTGTATACATTACAGAGTGTATAGTGTGTCAGAAACTTCCCGCATACGAGCTACTGGATGGCGGGAAGAGGGGAAGACGGAGAGAGAGAGAGAGAGAGAGAGAGAGAACGGGTGATGGACAGGAGTGACAGCAGGGAGCATTAGCTTGAAGAGTCGTGATATCAGAGCCAGATATCAGACGGAAAGAAAGAGATAGAGTAGCAGAAGAAAGAGGCATTTTGACAGGTAATTTAAGACTGTACACCAGGAGCCAAAAACACAACATTTGAAGAGGTTACAAAGTTTTAAAGAGATACACATATGCACTAATGATATTATAGTGACTTAAAAGGCACAGGTCACGACTCAGGGAGTACTCGTGAAAAGAGCTTCTGGATCTGAAAAGTGAAGCTAATGCAGAAGTGCCTTAAACCTGAATTCCTTCTCGCAGGGTAAGTTTTGGGGCGTGGTTACCTTGTGATCAACGAGTTGCTACCACAGCCTATACCCTCTACCATCCTAATATGGTCACTACTGGGTCCAAAAAAACGAGATGGCCACAACCATATAAAGCTAGACTAAAGGCTTCAAAACTCAAAATGTGGTTAACACAGACAGAAACCAAATCAAACTACTTCAGGTATGATGGACGAGAGGTGTGGTGTGATCGGTTGAAGGTACACCGTGATACGTTTATCAGCACGTCGGGGAATTGTTCCCCCTGATCACTGATCCAAGTGGTGCCAAAGTCAAGCTGTGGTCACATGGGGATACATACATGCTATTTTAAGGGATGTAAACAGCTGAGCAGGAGCAGTACAGGAGTCATATGCATGACATTTTTATAGCTCACTATTGTGTCTCTTTGCCTCTTTAGAGGTCAGGTGAGACAGGTGGTCAGTGGATGGAAAATTGGTCCCATTTAATAATAGAGTCGCATAAAAGTGCCCAGTGGTTTCTCTCTGCTCGATACATGTAGCTGCCACAACAGTTTCATCACAAAGTATTTAAATTACCTGTTGATTGCTGACTTTTTTTACTCTGCCTTACATGCCTAAAAAAACACTGCTGATTAAGTGTGTTTGTAATAAGTGCTGCTGATTAAACTGTTTAGGCAGCAGACATTAAACAGAGTGAGCATATTAACATTTAAGGCAGACAAGTTAAGAACTGGCGACGACCGAGCCAACCCGAGGTGAGCACTGTTTATTTGAGTTAGAGCGGCATTAAGAACTTCAACAAGCTCATTAATTTCCTCTCATTAGGCTCCAACAATGCCTCTGAACTCTAAACGTGAATGTGCATTAAATTATTGTATTGTTAGAGCACCGTGCCGGTCGAACGGAGAGAGTGGGTCTGATCACAGAGGGCCGAGCAGTGACGTACTGACAGATTTAACAGCTAATGAAGAAATGATGTCACCCAGCCTCGCTACGCTAACGAGAAGCTAATGGACGGTGGAGCGGGTGACCGCCAAGTCGGCCTCTAGAGTAAACATGAGGGGCAAGGAACCATCACTTTGTTACACACACACACACACACACACACACACACACACACACACACACACACACACACACACACACTAAACACAATTCCACCCTCCAATACGTCAAACTTAAACAAAGGGTGAGACAAAAGCTTAACGGCTGGTTTGTTTTACAATCAGCTTCACACTGAACTCAACTACAGCACACACACACACACACACACACACACACACACACACACACACACACACACACACACACACACACACACACACACACACACACACACACACACACAGGGGAGAGAGTGTCTACACATACGCGTGAGGGTACAAGTGTATCTTTGACTAGTTGTGTCTGTTTGGACTTTGAGTGTGTGTGTGTGTGTGTGTGTGTGTGTGTCTGTGTGGGTGTGAGTGAGACAGAGAAACTGGGTGTGAGCTCACAGCTAATCACATAAGGAGAGGAAGTCTATAAATCAGCAAAATACAGCTCTCACACTGTAAATCTACACCAACATGTCAACGCTCTGAATGTGTGTATATGTAAAGTGTGTGTTTGTGTGTGTGTGTGTGTGTGTGTGTGTGTGTGTGTGTGTGTGTGTGTGTGTGTTTGTGTGAGTTAATGAAAGGCAGCAAAAGAGAGCTGGAGAGTTAGACTCACTCTCTAAGGGAAAAACTTTACCTCCAACAGTCAGACAACTTAAGAAAATTACACTTTTTCCACATTTCTAACCACCTTTAGGTCTCAGCTGCAGCAGTCTCAATAATGTTGTCTCTGCTTGGAGTTTCGTTGCCCCAAAAATGTCCTCCAGCATCCCCTCAGGGTTCCTAATGGGGACCCTTGTGAGCATCACCCCAGTCTCCCAGCAGAACCAGCAGTGAGTGAGTTTGTCTGACCTGGCTGTAAGTGGCGTCCAGCAGTGTGTCCAGGTTCTGCAGGGGTGCCGGGGTTTTGTCTTTGAATCGAGTCAGCAGGCGGCGCTGGATGGCTCTGAACTGGACCGCCCGCTCTGACAGCAGATCCTGGTACTGCTGAGCACTGACACGCAGCTAAAACACACAAACACACACCCACACCAACAGGGAGACAAAATGACTTCATCATTTACTTGGAGATGCTTGTTTGGGTCAAATGAGGCATCAACTATAAACTTCAGCAGATGTGAAGTCGTTGATTGTATTAACTGTTAAGATTTAGAAGATTAAGAATTAGATTATTTTCTTTTAGTCCTGATCTCTGATATTTGGTGGCTTTAACATCACTTGATCATCTGCGTGCGTACCTGGAAGTGGTGGTCTACTGACAGGAAGTACTCCTGCAGCGGGAGCGGTCCACTGACGCTCTTCTTGAAGTCTTTCACTCCCAGCTTGGAGAAATGCCGGTCGAATCTCCTGACCAACTCCTTCACCACCAACCACATGTCTTCAAAACTGTCACTCTGAATACGGTAACGCTCTGACAAACAAACAGATAGATAGACAGCCTTACACACAGTCCTTTTTATGGCAATGAATGAACATTTTAATTTAAGAAGATATCTAAAAAAAAGTGGTATTGATGTGACACAAGAAGAAGAAAAATTATCATTATTAAAAGGTTGTAACATGTATTAAATATCAATCTAAAGTTACTAAGATCTTTACAAAGGTAATAAAAATGAAATACTAGCAAACGGTATCTTTGGAACAAAAATAAAATGAAAGAGAGGTTCTTTAAAGAAGGAAAAAGTATCAAAGGTTTAAGGTATCAAGCTTAAACAGTTTTAGACTCATAATGAAAAGCATCAAGTGGTTCTCAAAGGAGTCAACAAGTCTAATTAATATATTTCAAAAGATCTTAAGACAAAATAAAAAGTCTATAGAAGTGATGAGAGAAAAAATAGCTCTCCAAAAGAGGTATAGAAAGGTGACCAGGAGGACAGAAATTAGAAAATATTCACTTTTAAAAATCTAAGTAGTTGGTGATTAAATTAATAATTGGCAACTAATCAATTAATTGAATAATCATTGCAGCTCTATCCCGGGGAATGCAGCAGTCAGGTATCAGTTATTACAAGGTATCAAGAGGTATCAAATGTTGTCTGAACCAACAAAAAGTGTTGGATAGTGGATTTAAATGAGATGTGGCAAGTTCTTTATTGTTGAGGCATTGCAAAAGGTTTGAAGAGGTATCACATGGGGCATCAAGAGCAAAAAAAACAACATCAAGTAATATAGATACTGGGAAATTGCATCTGGTAAAACATTTAAAGGCCTGAACTCGTGCTGTATTAATTAGACAATTCCCACATTTATGTCTAAACCAGTTTTCATAGAGGTAAACCGGTGCCTTATAGAAATCCTGTGCATCATGCAGTACTGTAGTCAGACTCACGGGAGGTCTTGGAGGCCAGCACGGTAACCTTGGCTCCTGACAGGAACTGGAAAGCCAAACTGTTCCCATCCTTATCTTCTGACTTTCCTGAAAACTCTGCAGAGAGAGAGAGAGAGACAGAGACAGAAAGACAGACAGCAGTGTGATGAGACAGATAGGATAGCCTATCACGATGCAAGACGCCAACAAAAAAGGTGAACAAGATACAGTCGCACTGTTCACAAAGACACACAATATGAGCAGGCCTGAGCTTACACAAATCCCTCTTTACACAAAGAGCACAGCCTCTGTATGAACATGGAGTGTGTGTTTAGACGTCAGTGCTGCTGATTGTAGCTGATCGTTAGATAACTGAGAAACACAGCAGAGATTCCCAGGACTGAAACACACGCACACACATGCACACAGAACCACAAATAAACATGAATAAACACATTTGTATAAATACGCAACCACACGCTGATTCATAACAAATATATGTTCTTCTTCTGCAGTGTTAGTCTCATCCTGCACTCTGCCATGTACACAAAAACTGCAATCACCTGCGAGCTCGCCTCCATCAACATGCTGCCCACACTGTGTGTGTGTTTTACCTGGGAACATGGAGCTGAGGTCGACCGGTGCCTGGTTGGTGTCCACAGTGATCTTAAACTTGGTGGTTTTGGCAGGAGAGGAAGGTACACACACCAACCCCAGAGGAAGACTGAACCTGGACTGGAGAACCCTGGGAACTCCTGAGAAAAAATAAATACAGCAAAATTGAAAAACTACTTTTATAACAATTTTGAGTTCCTTTTTTGTTTTCCACAATTTAGTGCCTTCCATTTTGGAGCCGAACCACTGAGCTGCCAACGCCTGCAACAGACGAGCTGCAAGGTTGCAATGCAGAACATATATCATTTTGTCTTTCAGAGCAGCATCTAGTGATACGACAAATGCTAGATCTACAACAACAAACAGTAATATAATTGATTAATTCTCCATTATTTTACACTACTCCCCAATATTTCCCTTCTGTTAGCGCTTTTCCTGAAAAACAATCTTAAAGTCAAGCCCGTTTCCCCTTTTAGTAGCTCCCTTCTCCACCAAACTCCCCCTACGGCGAATCAAACGAGGTCGGCACATCGATTTTAGGGCTTTCTCTCCAAACAGCAGTCAGTTAACATTTGTTAACACAGTCAACACTGCAGATATTCAGATTACATGAGTATCTGAGGGCTACGAGACCGAGAGACTCAACATCAACACCCAGGTTTCGGAGGGGTGTTTGTTGAAGAGCCGAAAAGGAAGTTTTGTGAAAAGCTGGGGGGAACTTTTGAGAGGAAGAAAAAAGAGGGGAGGAGGCGAGTTAAGGCCAACTATAACTATGTCCTGAGCTTAAGCAGTGCTGAGCTTGGCAGAAATCTACACTTAGCTAGAATAACAGAGCGAGGGAAAGGAGTGATGGAGGAAAACGGTTGTTAAGGAGAGATGGAGCGAGGGAACCTGGGGGTGAGGAGGAGAGCTGTAACGACAGGAGAGGGAGAAAAACCTGAGTTGAGCAGAAAAACGAGTGGAAATAAACCAGCGTGAGAGAGACGCACTGAAACAGGAATAATATGAGAAACGACAGCCGTGGTGGGAGGGAGGGACGGTTTAATTATGGAATGTTCCAGGTTATTACAGATAGTAATAATTACCTGCAACTACTGTGCACCTTTTCATTCCACGCACGCAATTATTATGTGATTATGTGAATAATTCAATTTGCTTTGAATACATGAACTGTGGCAGAGAGAGAAGAAGGGAAGAAGGGAAGCCAAGGAAAACAGTAGAGAACTGAGGAGGGAGGAGAAAAAAAATGAATGGAGTTTTTACAAAGGGCTGTGGTCTACTTTCTTCTCCTCTCCCGTTTAATTCTCACTGACCCTTCGTTACTGGGTGACTGAAAAGATCAGCAGTAATTCACATCTAACAAACACAACAGAGAGGGTTGGATACACATGTTGTCAGAGTCGATGTGTCGTACATGGAGACAAAAGTTCTGCGCTCGCCAAGATTTAAAATCTTTGAAATGTATAAGATTATCTTGTTTTTAAAGTGTTTTTTTTTACTAATTTCTATCTCTGAATTCATGGTATATTCTTCAACTGATAATGGTACTAACTTTTTGAATATTTGTTTTGTTAATATTTAGTTTATTTGACATAATTCTTCACTGAAGCAGGTCTGATCTCAAGTCATTTTATTCAAAAACTCCACTTATGTCAAACCATTGAAGAGCTGAATTAAACCTAGACTGAACCTAATCATTTCAAGATTTCTTCTGAAGTAAAGATTTCTTGCTGCATGGACAGATTTCATTAGTATTAAGTCTTTTTTTCTGCAAATTCAGTGTTTATTTCTTAGATTCTCGCTTCCCTGTGTTGCAGGGCAAACCCCTGTCTATGTGCTAATAATTCTCCATGTAGGCAATGTATGATCTGTTTCTGTCATTTTCAACGTCGAGCTTAATTAATTACATCGTAATTTCCAAGTTCCCAGTCTGCATTTTCAGCTGGAATGCCCCCCGAAGTCGGATTTCTGACTCAGAAAGTCGGACACACCTCATTATACCAGACCTCAAAATCCAACATGGCTGCTCTACACATCAACGGCTACGAAAGCTGTAAAATATACCGTTTATTGGCACTTCTATCGTATTTGTGTCCCATTGAATCAGTCTTACATATTGTCCAACTTCTATCCGTAGACATGTTGCTTCGGTGTTTATACGTGCAAAAAACATCAGTTCCAGATGTTTTCTAAAATAATTATCATGTTTTTTTAGTTTTTCTTTAAAGTAGCAAAGAGCTTATTTTGAGGGTATTTGCATTTTTTAGTCTGTTTACTATATAAAATCACAGACTTTACATTTCTGCTGGCCATTTTTTTCAAGCCGCACCACAGCGTTTTAAAGTAACTTTGACAGTAATCAGAGCGGACAGGTGATGTACACAGTGATGGATTGCCCGACTCAAGCAGGTTTCAAGTCTCTCCAAGTTGAATTTCATAACATACTGAAATGAATGAAACCACTGGCCGCCCTCAAAGGAAGGAAAACAACATTAAAAAAATTGAAAAACACTGCGGTATGCTTTGGAAAACGGTCAACACTAAGGTAAAGCATACTGTATATATATGGAGTTAGTGGGATGACTAGGCAGACACAGGTATGGTTCTTTAAAAGCTCTCCTTGTGTAAGTGATACTTCCCTCCTGCCATAGATATAAACAGCCAGACTGAAACAAAATGAACTCTGGTGAAACTGAGGACTCTGATCAATCATTAGACATCTAAATTTAAATTCTATCATTTACCAATACAATAATACAAATCTTCAAACCAGCAGAGCGAGCATCACTGAAACTGAACTTCACCATCTGCATCCGTCCCTTTGAAGTAACATTAAGACATTTATTTCACTCAGGTATCTAGATTATGGTTCATGAAGACCGTAACATTTTTTAGATGTTTGAAAAATGAATGTCTTCCCTGTCAACCCAGCTGATTTTCACAGGAGGCTCTTCTGGTTTTCCTCCTGGGGTCACAGTTCTCCGGTATTTCTCCGGATTTATGACACATTTTCAAACCTCTTTCCCCTTTTAGTTAAAAGCGACGAGCAAAAGAAATGGAGACGAGAAAAGCACATTTCTGACGTAAATTAAAGAAAACTTCCTGTTTTCACACATAAAATATTAAAGGAAAGGGGCATGCATTTTGTAAAATCAATTGCGGGGGTTTGCAACGACATCAGTCACCATCGAAAGTGCTCAAGTGGGGTGCTCAAACTCTCCAAGTGGCGGAGACAAAAATGAATGGATGGAAACTGATGAATATTACTTTATCCCAGCGATTGTTATTTCTTTAAATCTTTCAAAGTCACCAGTATACAGGAAACAAAGTCTCCTGAACTCTAATCGTTCTTGGGGAGGGACTCCAGACCCCTGCTTTGATTTTCAAAAATCTATTTTTGAGGCCACATGGTTGATTATGTACGTTAAAACATGAGACTCTTCTCCTCTGGTGTTAATGATAGATCGGGAAAAAGAGAGAAAGGGCGAGAGAGAAGAGGGAGGAAGGAAATAAACACAGCATAAAACAGAAGACAACAGAAAGAAGGGAAGAGATGGAAGAGAGGAAGAAAGGATAGAAAAAAGGAAGAGTAAGATGGAGGAAGAGGAAGGGAGTGGAGGTCATGTGAGGCTAAAAAAAAAAGGCCAGGGGAAACATTTTTTCTGAAGTTCAGCATCGCCATTTACTAGTCACCACAGTGTGTCTGTGTGTCTGTGTGTGTGTGTGTGTGTGTGTGTGCGTGTGGTTGTAAACTTCGTCTTGTTCTACTCCACCTCTGTACATTCCCAGACTGTCGTCACCAGGTTACACCCTCCACACAGAGATTTACCTGCACAGCCAGTGTGTTTCGCTGTGTGTGTGTGTGTGTGTGTGTGTGTCTGTTACTACATTTCACAAGACAAACATTTAAATAGCGTCATATTCAGCACATCTGTGAGAGTCTTAAGGACCTCCAGACAGCTGTATTATGTTTAATATATAATACATATAATACAGCAACAAATGTGACATATATTTTGTAAAAACAACACACAACTGTGTTAAATTATCAAAACTTCTTCTCATAAGTCAACCTGTTCATGCTGTATTAATAAACGTAAAATCCCTGCTGCGCTGACCCAAAACCTGATATGAACCCACAAACCACATCTGCCTAAAATCATTATCCCTCTTCGGTTTTAACTTTATTCTCATTTTATTTTTTCTCTGCTGTATTGTATTACTAATTGTCGCTAAAACTCACCCTCGGGGATCACTGAATGTTTTATCAAGGAAAGGCTGAAGGCTGTAAATACTTTTAACTAAACTTCTACTGAAACTGAGATCGACAGGTTCAAGTTTCTATTTCTTGAGGGAAAAGGTGAATAAAAACACTTTGAAATAGTCTGAATTTCCGGTTAATTAGACGAGATCTCAAAAAATAAGGCAGGAAAGAAAATGTACATCTATAACGTAGAGACACGTTGAAGAATAACTGAACACAACTCAAAGCAGCGGTGCCTAAATGTGGACTTGTGTTGAATTCTGACATTCGAGGCGAGTCGTCCGACAAGTTTGTGATTAAGTGAGTGTTCGTACTGCAAGCGGCTTCACTTGAGTGGAAATGCTGCGACAGGTTCCAGAAAGAAAACAACATGCGATCCAGGAAAGCCAGTTAGACCAATACATGCACGAGTTCATGAAAGGCTTATACGACAGTAAAACACTGCTGCTGTTGTAGTTTCACTCCTCTAACATGACTCATTTTATGTTTTCTCATCAGTGTGAACAGCAGTGAGATTCATGGAGACACTTACAATTTCCAACTTACTCAATTGTATTCTGTATCTGCTAAAGTCATATCCTGAGTCACGTCACCTCAACGGGAGCCGAGTTTAAATGTCGGATCGCAAATTTGTGGGCGTTGCCATGGCAATAAATAAACGTTGCATCACTCGCCTACGTCAAACGTCACAGTTTTAGTCGGTTTGATGACATGAAGGAAGACAGGAAACGGTGGAAAAAGACAAAAAGCAGACTGTCGGTGTTTGAGGAGATGTTTCAGTGAGACTGAAGCCAGAGAATGAGTAACTGACTAAACACCACATCTCAGTTACAGTAAACTGAGGTGACTGTGTTTGTCTGACAAATTCTGCCTTTTATTCACTGCTTGTCCTGAGCGTCAGTCTTCTGTAATCTGCAGTCTGGGATGTGACGGTTTCTAAAGGTGTAAACAAAATAAATAAGCTGCTGTTGCCATGGAGCTTGTTGCCTTATTAGTTGACTGGATTTGGTTTGGACCGTGATATTGGATCACCGGGGATTCACTGCAGGGAACAGAGCTCAGAAGCTGACCAGTAAACACGGCTGGACTCCCGACTGAGGCTGAACACAGCCTCCAAGACTGACGGGGGTCAGGGGATACAGTATGGAGGTGATTTACAGCAGCTCTGATCAGGACTATGCCCCCAGGGATGAGAAGTTACCACAGGCGAGGAGAGGAGAGGAGTGAGTACGAGTTTGACATCAGTAGCGGGAGAAATCAGCATATAAAGCCAGAACATTTTCACATATTAATCGGTGAATTGAAGATTTATTTCCAGCAAACCGGAGGTGATTGTGGGGAGACAAGCCGAGACTGTTTTGGTGTATTTTACAATGAGATACCAAGGAAAATTAAGCTCTTCTTAGTCCACTAAAAGAGAGAAACTTGTGTTCTGATGTGTACAGCGGTATTTTTCTCTTTAGTAAGGAAAACAAGCATAAAAATATTTAATTTCTTGACACTGTGTACGTTTCATTTCTTTACTTATTGGTCTAAGTAGCAAAATCACTGATTTTTCATCTCCCAGCTGAAACTAAGTGGGCCATCACACTATCTCTTCTTCCCTGCAACACAATACACAGACATCAACACATTGCTGTCGTTGTCGTTTCTTCACACTCTGAATGTTTTAAACTAAAATTCTGGCCGTATCTCACAAAATGGCCCTTTAAGAGTGTCTATACACCTGAATCCACATCGATATCGTATGACATGTGACCCCAGACTTAACTTCTAATAATTGCCTCCACTACTGGTGACGGGGGAAATGAAGCTTTGTCAACTGTTAAACACACTTAAAATCACAATTGAGCTGCTGCTACTTGTTAAAGCTGCTGTACCTCCAGTGTACTGCTGTCTCACTGGAAGCTGATTCCAATTATCAGGAAATCTGTGTGTGTGCGTGTGTGTGTGTGTGTGTGTGTGTGTGTGTGTGTGTGTGTGTGTGTGTGTGTGTGTGTGTGAGAGTGAGAGAGAGAGAGTGTGTGTGTGTGTGTGTGTGTGTGTGTGTGTGTGTGTGTATGTGTGTGTGTGTGTGTGTGTGTGTGTGTGAGAGAGGGAAGACAGAGAGAGACCACAGAGTTTATTTGAGTAGAGGACCACTGTACAGGATCAGGTTCTTACCACAGCTGCAGTGATGTCAGCCGTGTGTGTGTGTGTGTGTGTGTGTGTGTGTGTGTGTGTGTGTGTAGCGTTTGCGTGTATATATGTGTACCAATGATGTGTGTGTGTGTGTGTCTTGACATTGCATGCAATACATACATACATACATAGACATTCTTTGTGTGTGTGTGTCTTTTTTATCCTTTCCTCTGTGATACTCAGTCACAGCACGGCCCACTCTTCAACAAATCATGTTCATGTGCAGCTGTATTACTGTATTAGTGATTTGCATTAAATGGCCCCACTGAGAGCCAGAACGTGCAGGTGTGGATTTCTGGATGACTGATAAAAGGATAAATGTTATCGTTCGACGCAAGACGGCCGCAGTTCTCGTCTGTGTCTTAAAATATGTCAGTAATCTGTCGTTTCTATTACGCAACAGTGACTGAGATCTTTTTCCTAAACCAGACCTCAACAACTCTGTAGTGCTGAACAATTTAATGATTCAATTTACATGTCACGTCAGTTTTATTTTTATAGCACCAAATCACAACAAAAGTTATCTCATGGCTCTTTACATACAGTATAGAGCAGGTCGAGACTGTACTCTTTACTTTACAGAGACCCAACTTTCCTCCATGAGCAAACACTTGGCGACAGCGACGAGGAAAAACTTTTGTTGCCATTTTCAATGCTCTGATTCATTGATAACTTGTAGCAAACGCACCAGTTTGAACCAACAATGAGCTAACAACAAGTCAAACACAACCTATCATACTATAGTCTTAATAGCCGTGGCATTTAATGTTCAGTCAACACTGGATGCATTAAGTTGTTGAACACACTTGCAGAAACTTTTTAGTTAGCTTCATGTTTAAACTGGAATCAGACGACTCTCACCCCCGGTGTTTCCAAGTGGTAGTATTGTCGACGCCAGTGTCGTAAAGACAACTGAATCGTTTTCCGTTTTTAGAGTAGGAACTGACCAACAACACGGGACAAAACGTGAGTGCATTTATCAGTTTAGTCTAAAATGGAGATGTGAAAGCAGAAGGAGATGGTGCCAGGCTGCCATCCTGACTGGATAAGCCTTCAATTTCCTGTGAGATTTCATGCCAGCTGGCAGACAGAATATCAAAGTTTATACGGGACTAATCTAAAGACCGATTGTGTCATTATTTTATAGCCATTATACTGTGCAGTTAATATTAACTTCACAATAGCGTTGTCATGATGCTGGAATTTCTGACTTTGACACAGCACCTTGAAAAATATCAATATTTGATTCTATGTTTGATACCATGGGAAGAAATACATGAATTCAGAGTTCATATATTTTAAGATACTGCATAAAATTAGTAATGAAACGGTTTCAAATATTCAGAATCTATACATACCGATGCTAAACTTGTAGTGTTAGCATCGTTAGTGGCTCACTGGTACTTGCCAACAGGCTTTATTTAGACTAGATTTAGTCGACGTTATATAAAGATACAAAACATTTATTGTATGTCTAATGTAACTGTGATTTTATACATGTGGGTACCATTATTAAGAAGCATGTGGACTGATACGCTTTCTTAAAGTACCCGTTTTGTTGAAGCCTCCGTGGAACAAGCCGTGCGGTAAACTTCTCCTTCATAGGCTGTAGTATTCATTCCTTCATCGTGCTCATTAATCTTGAAACCAGCAACGTTCTACACGGCACTCCTGCTGTTATTCATATCCACCGACACTGGCCCCAAACCCTCCGCTGTAGTGTTTTTTTATTTTTCTGGCTGATACACTGAATAAAAACCTCAAATTGTGGCAGTTTATGTTTCCCCAAAATTGTATTTGGCTGATGCAAAATAGATGCATACGAGCATAATTTGCAATTGAGACTAGGATAAACAAAGTACACTGCTGTACGAGCATGTGTGTGTGTGTGTGTGTGTGTGTGTGTGTGTATATACTACAGCAGGGCCTCTAAGCCCACTATAGATTACAGGACATCCTATTCTGTATCAGAGCACACAAACTTAGATGGACTAAAACAAACACTGGCTGACGACTAGGAACACTACTGCTGGAATACGTGTGTGTGTGTGTGTGTGTGTGTGTGTGTGTGTGTGTGTGTGTGTGTGTGTGTGTGTGTCTTTTTCTGCGGTAAAACATGTGAGTCAACGCGATTGCAAATGCATGTGTGTATGTGAAACAGATGATATTTCTGTGTAAACTGCACAGAGTTTAAAAGGATAAAAATGGATATTTTCTTATTCCATACAGTAAGGAAGTGTGTGTGTGTGTGTGTGTGTGTGTGTACAACTGTGTGTGTGTACAGACTCTTGCCAAGTATCATGTTGCAGGAACATAAACAGTAGGCAGCGGTCTCTTCCTGTATATACAGTAATGTGTGTGTGCTGGAATGCGGATGGCATAGGTTCGATTATGTGTGTGTTTCTGTGTAAGAGAATATTGAAATGTATGTCCCAAAATACAGCAAATGTATAAATATAGTATAAGTGTATGTCTACAGTATATGTTTGTCTGTGTGTGTGTGTGTGTGTGTGTGTGTGTTTCTACTCGCTCTATTCTATCCAGCCCTACAAACCTACAAACACTTACCTTTGGGATTAAGCTCTGCAGAGAGGAAGAGGAGGAGAGTTCAAGGTTAAAAAACAGAATTCAAAAGATCAAAGACCAGAACAGAGAAAGAAAGCTGATCACTCCTATATACTTTAATTCACTGCAGACCAGTAACAAAGTAGCACTGGATGAACTGGACTCGAAGAGGAGGGGATTCCCTGGGAAAACCTCCGTCTCCCTGCATATGGATACACACAAACTTAAAAAACACTCTGCGCTTTGTTCGCCTTCCCACACACTCGGAAAGTACCGCAGGAGGAGAGAGCAGCCTCCCGACTGATCTGAAACGATTCCCGAATATGACAAGATGTCCAAATCCAAATAAAAAAAGCTGCTCGTCAAGGGGTTAGTGTGAAACTTTGTCTGACAGAATCTAGAGAAAATAAGTATTCTCGTAATAGTTTAGGTACAATTGGATCAAACAAAGGACAAAATGATAAACTTGTATTGAACTCCAACATGGTGAGAACATTCTGACACAAGAAATGGATTAAAACTGTGTGTATTAACGATACTGTACTTCATGTGGAAGTCAACAAATAAAATCTGATTTTGTCTCCTATCTGCAGGACTGTTAGCAGCCTGCCAAACAAAGCAGCAACGCTTAGAAACGGCAGACAAGTGAAACTGAATTATAAAAATAAGACTCGTGTTGTGAAACTCATTCAGGAAGAGAGAGCATCTCTTATCCCGGCTCCTCGCTGCCAGATTTACCCAGCTGCTCGGGGATTTAAACAGTCAGCCTCCTGCTTCTCTAACCTTTAGGCCGCAGCCATAGAAGTCTGGCAGATTAAGCTCTGATTTGATTGGTCGAAGAGGATTTCCTGCGAAGGTGAATGAGAAGCAGATGGCAGGTTGCAGGCCAATGAAAAGGCACCGAGGTGCTGAGTCAGAAAGTTCACATGTTACTAAAGCCGATGAAAGTCACACTTCCTTACTGCCGTCGCTCTTTCCTGCAATAACTCTCGATCGCTGTCCGTCATAATTCTGTCTTGTTTTTAATTAGCATTTCCTGTCAAGTATATCACATTAACACCACTACAAACCTAATAATATTTGTTGGATATTAAATTTGTATGACCAAAAATGAGCATTACTAACTGCCTCCTAAACTCATGAACTTTTGAGGCCAGTGTGGTGAATTATCATGTTCCCTACTTTGATTTAAAATAGGTTTCTAGGTATTCTATATTTTTCTTCAAGATATAATGATCTTTATGTGGGATAACATTCAAGACATTTTTAAACTGAACTGACACATTGGGACTTTTACCTCCGATCCAGCCAACAAATTCTCTAGATAGGTTCATATTTAGCAATATTATCTAACCCTAAAACAAACATTAACTTCTGTCATTACTTTGTCTCGACCTCTTCTAGCCACTCTGTACCGCCAACGAAAAGAAAGAAAAAGCAGAACTGGAGGGGAGAAAATCATATTGGAAAAAAAAGAAAAGAAGGCTGGAACAACACAAAAAGGAAGGGAGGGAAAGAAAAGAAAAAAAAGTAACTAAAAAGCATCAATGCTGAGTGAAAGCTCCAGTTAAACGTAAAGGACACGTCAAATGGAGCAAGAAGGCACTCACAGCACTCACAGTCCAACACGCACTCACACTCACGGTAGCCGCTGCTGGCCGGCTGCCAGCCAGTGTTCAATCAGTCTTTCCTGTTTTAAAATCTCCTGTAACGGCTGAGAAATTAGACGGACTGAAATGAGTGAAATTCTGGATCCATTAGCCGGTGCGATAGAAAGAAAAAAAATCACTTGAATGTTTCATGACTGGAAGCCTTTATTACATCAGTAGTAACCGAGAAGTTTGACAAGGTGTTCTTATGTATGATTGACTACAGAAACACCAAAGTGCTGTAGCTAATCTTTAAGATTCTTAGAAATAAAATATCTCAGCTTTTCCTCAAACCTTTTTTACAAGTCTGTGTTTTTGGATTTACAAACTTAACGGAGAAAGTACTGTCAGTTATATTTTCCTCATTCAGTTGAAAACTTAAACCATTAAATATATATATACCTGTTAAAAATAGGCGAGTGACTCCTCGCCATCTGCAGTGGAAGAATTAGCTTTTTCTGTCACGTTCGACGTCATAAACGTGCCGCAAAACAGCAGAAAGCAGCATGAGGCCAGTGACAATGTTAGGATGGTTACTTTTAAATTCTTTTGCTTCAGTCTCTTTTTCAAACTCAACACTGACTAAACGTGTGATTGATTGAATTTGTGGCTGAGAAGAGTCGTAGAAGTTACCGACTGAGGCGACGAGCCTTCATTACCCTCATCGCCTTAGCAGGAAAAGGTTTGAAAAATGGCACTGGGTGTCATATTTCCATTACTGTCAGCTGGAAATGGAGCTGATACATTTCTGGGACTACTGCCGATTGCAACCTTTCCCACTAAAGACAAAAGCCAGATGTTAGTGGGCATTCTGTCCAGTGTGAAAGGGGTTTTATAATTTCTTTTTTTAAGCCCCTGCATTTGTTTTCCTGTCTACTTCAGGCAATAGGGTGGTGGACTCTCAAACAGATGTGCCAGGTTTGAGTACCTGCGTCACAGTACTGAAGTGTCCATGAGCCAGGTTCTGCATAATACTATGCATTTTATTGCTATCATCCAATCTCCTCAACCCCAGCAAAGAATGTCTTTTAAATCATCATGATTAATTGGTACCAACAGACCATTTGTCCAAACAAGAGCAAAAATATGAGAATTAGTCGAGAAAAACTGTAGTTCCATTCTTACAGAAGTATTTCTGTATCTGACAATGATAGCTGGATACAGATGTTCATTTTTAGACAAATGCACAAACGATCCACATCCATTACTTCAGACGCAAACTAGAAAAAAATAAAAAAGATGAGGACAACTTAGACTGAAGTCCACGACACGAGATGCATCACCGTCAAACCAGAGAACTTCATTATCAACATTATTGATAAGTTATTTAAATTGTGGGAAAGTAAATAAATCAAATGTACACTGCACTTTAACGCTGCACAAGCCTCAAAAGTTATTATTTTACAACAGAAAAACACGTTATCAAACGCACATTTGCTGTCAGATACATAACCATACAAATACTACGTTCCAGATTTTGTTCATTCAGTACAAATAAATAACAGTTCACTGGGGGAAAAAAAGCTAAAATGAGATCTGACTGAAAAATTCATCATCAAAAGCAAATCACTTGTTCCTTGGCCAGTGGCCTAACTTTCCACTAAAATCTGTTCCTGAGTTTCTGTTTCTAGCGAACAGGCCTGAGAACACGTTCTTCTTGGCAGAGAAAACACCAACAACATCAGCTGGCCTTCACACAGTCAGTTTCTTTGCAAATGGATTTCAGGCCTGATAGTTAAACAAGGAAGGATCTAAGAAAACACTGCAGCCTCTTGGAGACATCAACATATGGAGATGCTGGTCACTCTGGCAGGCTCATTAAAACAGGAGAAAACAATAAAGACTGCCAACTAGCTGCCTAGGTTTCCACACGAACTGGCTTAGCAACCAGTGAATCATGGCTGGCCGTGTTTTATGGAAATTATCCGCACTGTCGCAACTTATCTTTGACTGCTGGGATGAAAATGCCCATTGTGTATGAGCTAACAATGCACTGTAAATGTCAACTTGACCACTTGATCTCTCTGAAGTGTGTTTGTGGAAAAGCCCATTGAAAGGGTGTTAAGAAAATCACAGAGGGGCACTAATGAAATTCTTTCTAGATTGTAACGACTACAGCCACCGTCGAGCCTCCTTTGAAGGGCTTAAGGAGTCAACAGTCTTCTTAAATGTCAAAGCCTTTGTAGGGCTTAAAGACGGGGCACGGTAGCCACTGGGTGGGATGGTGTTATGTTGGGCAGGTGGTGTTAAGGTGTAATCATCACCCCTGGGTGGGTGCAGAGAAAGAAAGAAAAGAGATAGAGACAAAGTGATGCATTCTTCCCATACCGGGAGAGCGTTTAGAGGATGAGAGGAGACGAGGCATTAATGGAGATTAGCGCTGCAGGAACACACAAACCACAGAGTTACAACCACACACACACTCATCTGCACACACGCTCTTAAGATGACCACTTTGCTGCTTACCACCAGAGTTTACAGCTGACAGTTCTCCACATGATGGTTGCATCACTGCAGAGTGTATTAGCGGGAAAACAGAAATGAATGAGAAGCTAATTTTAATTTTTTTAACTGCCGGGGGCGAATTCTGTCCATTTAGAGGACATTTCCACAAGCGAAGGTCAGGAACATCATAATGACTAACTGTGTGTTATAATTCAGTGTCGTATGAAACTTTTTATTTCCCGTGCCTTCGTTTTGGATTTGAGTAGGTGATCGCTCAGAAGATGCTCTGTCATGCTTCGGATTCACTTTTAAAATTCATCATGGTCTTGGACATGAGATTTACAAGGGTCTGTTCGTTATTGATTAGAAGCTCTGTTTTCTGTTCTTCGTTCTGTACTTTTTCTCTTTCAAGAGCACGCCCATGTCAAATTATTTTTCTCTGACTCACTTTTTTTCTCCAACTGTTGTTTTCCCTGTGTTTGTCTCAAATAATCTGAAAATGGTTATGTCGTTGGCTTCGAGAATAGCGTTAATGTTACCGCATTTGACTTTTGATCTATATGAGATTAATGTGAAAGTGCTATGTAGTAATTCAGCCTTAATCAGAATTTGTTTTCAAGCTGAATTTGCTGGCGTATCAACAACAGTCAACAAAACTGCAACTTCTCGCACAAATAAAACAGAGAAGTTTGACCTGCTGCTGGATCAGACAATAAAAGCAGAGCCCGGTCAGCGTTGACTTTCAGTGACTTGGTGACCATTTTGATGACTATATGACTTTATGTTGCAGACATATCCTTTTTTTTTTTTTAGAAAAAGCTGTATAAAAGCAAGTAAAAGTAACATCCTTCACATGCAATGTAGTTCTTCTGCATTAGTTTTCAAATGAGGTTTCACCACAGTAATTGGCAGCTTGTTTTATGTCCACCTACTTTAGTCGAGAGGCTCATACTTCCCTGTACTTCTCCAGGTGTAGTATACACTTTACTCCTAACTATATGTGAGCACATGATTTGTGTACTTGTACATACTGTGGGTCTGGGTTTGGCTGCATTGTTTAAACAAAGAAAAATCTTAATTGCTCGAGCATAAAATTATATTTTAGGATGGTCATTTCCTGCCTCAATGCTTAAAGCCAGTTCGGTGTGGAGGAACTTTAGAAGAACGGCGACTGCAAGCAACATATGGCCTCACCTTCCCTCCTTTCTCTCCACCTTTCGTATCTTTCCTCTAATAATTCACCTCCTTCCTCTCATTCAACTCCGAGCCTACCTCAGCTGTGTTCTCTTTTTTCCATCCTTGCGTGCCTGTTCTTCCTTCAACTTCCAATTCTACCTTCAGTCCAACACAGGATCAGCCCCCCTACATACTCTACCCCAGCTGCTTGGCTTGCAAGGCCCATTGACATGCTCCTTATTTTCAGCTATTTTTAGCACCACAATAAAGCTCAACAAAAAAGAAACACTTCCCAATATTTCCAGACATTTCACATTAAGTGTGCTTCTGGGGAGGGGAAACGGTTCCACCAACAGAGGCCTGCCAAAGCAAATGTAATCCAAGGGAAACAATAGCATGAAAACAAGGATTTTTTTCATGAGGTGCTCTTTTGAGCAAATGCTAAAATCTGTATTTTTTCGTTTTTTTTTTTAAAAGACGTCTGTGACATTTGAAATAAAGAGTGGTTTTGTTGGTTTGCAGGGGAAAGTAATATCTTCCAGAAATATTGCAGGGCCTGGAAACAGATGCCTGGAGTGAGCAGGGGGATGAACTGGGCTTGTCTGGAAAGAGCCCAGATGTCCTTACGTCAAGTGAGCGCTCTGTTAGCAGCTGGTATTCAGCAAAGTTGCAGAAAAACTGGATGAGATGTTACACTTCAGACTGCAACTTCATTTATAATGAAACTTACATCAATGCTAATTCTGTGACAGGGTCTTGGGTTTAACTGAAAGACTTGATTTGAATTGTAGGTCTTTGCCCAGCTATAAACACTGTATCTGTCTGGAAAAGAGCATCAGTCAAGAAATAATGAAAGGTGACAAGTTTGATTGAATTATTCTGTCTTAAACAGAAACTAATTGCTACCTCTACCAATGTTTCTGGAAAATCCAGCTGTCAAAATGTTTTATTCTGTTAAAATAAAAGTTTTGATTGGAATTAAACTCGCAGACATGGAAACCGGCATGAAACCCGTGTGTGTGCGTGTGTTTACCTGTCGGCGAGCTGTAGGACACGGTGATGTCTCCGGTCAGGTCAGCGGGGGGGTAACGGCCGTTGAGGAAAGCTGAAAACGCCACAACAGTGGACGAACCAATACCTGAAGTGAAAGGACAAAAACACGTTGACTTTAAGATGGAAATAAAAACTTCATTGTCAAGCATCTGTTCCACGAGCTTCTCAGACTACGTGAAATCTCTTAAAGTTTCTGAAAGTAAAAGATATTACTAAAATCAATAATTATTTTAACTACAGCAATTACTAAGAGAATTAGAAGTCCTTTGAATGTAGCCTTTCCTGTTTTAAGTTGTAATCTTTGATGTCTGTGCCGTTCAAGCCGACCCATAAAATTTCATAACATGACGCAGGGTATCATAATGGCCAACTACGTGTTTTTTCTACACATATTTTCCAGACATGTGACAAAGGTCCCTGGCTGGAGGTAAATCAGAGTGATTCTGTTCATCGATGACAAAGAGTATTGCAAATAGTGAATTACTGTAAGCTGGCATGCTTGCTCTTTTTTTCTAATTTAAATAATGATTTAGCATTTCTGTGTTTCATTCTGGCAGATAAAGATAATGGCTGGATTTTGGCGAGGTGATGTATGGCTGCTTGTCGTTAGACTTTGCCTTCAATTCCTGAATGAAAAAGGAATTTTGTAGAGAAACATGTTAATTTTCCTCAAGGCAAGGGAGAAAACAGTTTTGATATTAGTACTGTGACTGAGTGAGTGCATTAAGAAACACAAAATTGCTGAAAATGTTGAAACAAGACCCAGCTTTAATCAAGATGACATTTTAACTACTGCATTCTAGGTGAGAAATGATGCTAAAGGCTGCTGGAAAAACAGAAATATCAAAGAAAAAAGGACATTCCTGTCCAGACAAATGGTGTGAACCAGCTGCAAAACTGTAGAGCAAGGTCAGGTTCCAAGATTGGATATTTAAAGGGGCGCTCAATCAACACCAACGTTTTCTTGGGCTCTAAGAAGTGTCGTCATCAGGGTTATATCGGCTTGGTCTTAAAATTTAAAACTCTTCCACCAGATCCTGCATTACAAACTGAAGGTGTTACGTCTGAAATGCATATAGGAGGCAGGAAGGGTCTAATGAAATTGAGTTGCATTATGAGAAGTGTAGGATCCACTGTGCAGAAGCTTGAGCTATTGACCTCTTAGATTTAGACCATTTCAATATGTCTTTTGTGAGTCCTCAGGCTTTATAGAACAGCAACACTAAATCACACGAGTGCTCCTTCAAGCAATTTGCGTTATATTAATGTAATTTTTTGAGTGAGGTGTTTCGTACGTCTAGAACCAGGAGTACCAGGTTTAGTCTGGTTCGGGAAAGATGTTAAATAATTGGATAAGGAAACAAGGCAGCCAACGAAGCACACAAACTTAACGAGTCAGCATTCTTAAGGTGTGGACAGGACAGGATACAGCCAACCCAATGCTAACCAGACCCCTTACTGTACACACACGCACACACACACACACACAGAGGTATGCTTACGTTAAATATCTCCAGGCAAGGTGAGGACAGAGGATTAACAACACTAACCAGAACTCAAAGCGCGTGCACACACACACGGCATGTTAATTATACTGTACGTAGCTTGAGAGAGGGGTGATGACTTGTAGCTTCCCTTCAAATACCCCAAAACCAACAGAGAGAGAGAGACAGAGCAAACAAGCTGTAGAGGAAAAGCAGGGATCAAATACAGACGGAGAGGAAAGGATATATTACAGCTAATGGCTTCATGCAGTCACACACACACACACACACATACATACACACAGGGTGGTGGGGTGGTGTAATGGGCCATGATGTTCCTGAGCTCGGCCTGTCACAGGTGACTGCACCCCGAGTATGTGTGTGTGCGCGTGTGTGTGTCCAAAGGAAACAGTGTGTGTGTGAGATGACTGAAAGTGAGGTGAGTGTGTGTATTTCAAAATATTTGTTTCCGACTGTGTACAACATTCTGTCTAAATGTATTTATTAAAACAGCGGAGGACCTCAGTGACCTTCATCACACACACACACACACACACACACACACACACACACACACACACACACACACACACACACACACACACACACACACACACACACACACACACACACTCAGAGAGCCTCTCGAGTTGAGGAGAGACGGTGCAGGAGGAGGCGAGATGGATGAGAGGACATGAAAGGAGAGACGACGACACCTCCCCTCCCACAGACAGAAGACAAGATAAACGATAAAAAGCAGACAGAGACTTTCTCTACACTCTGTCAGACGCCCTGACAGCGTGACCTCCTCTATCCCTTCTTTTCTTCCTTCCTTCCTTCCTTCCATCCTTCCTTCTCCGCCCTCCTCTCTCGTAGCCATCCCTTCATCATGTTCCTTCTCCCTAAACCTCCTCCTGAGCATCTCTTCTTTGTTTTTTCTTCTATTATATCAGTAATGCTCAACAGTTTGATGGCCAGGAGTGGGATCAATGCTGAGAGTTCAGAAAATGTATCTGCCAACATTCGTTTTCTGATCTATACATTTTTGATGATCACATAAAGGAATAGTTCAACATTTTGGGACCACTTTACATGAGGTTATCAACAGCACTTTCATATGTGCAAATATGAGGCTGGAGTAGAGATTTGACAAGCCTAGCTAAGCATTAAGACGCAGGAGGAAAAAGCTACTCTAGCTCTGTCCAGGGGGTAAAAAATATGCCTACCAGCACCTTTAAAGCGTTTTACGATGAGTTATGGGTTTCAACTGTTACTCTCCAGCTGTCAGTTAGTCACTGCTCCCACAAAGAAATAGTTCCAGTGCAGACTTCCCAAAATATTTAATCAAAATCTGTGCTGACGTGGTGTCAGATCTAACAGATATTCACTGCAGGCAGTCGCGTTGTCTTTCTGTTGCATCGTTATCATTTCAGGAGCAGAACCGCTGAATCTGAGTCGGTGCATGTCAGTGAAGAGTCGGTTAAGTGTTTTGCCAACAAGCACACTGGAACGCATTTTTGCAGCTCAGCTTAGATGTGGTAACGGATTCTTTGTGGCTTCACTTGAGTTTATTTTTTTGACATGAACCTAACGGTAACATTTATGCTGCAACATGCAATCATGCACAGGCCCCAGATGCATTGTGTTTATAGCAAGATGCTAATTTACAACACCTGTCTGCGGGTGGCTTTTTTAAAAGTTAAAGCTAGAACAGAGAGAAGAAAAGAGAAACAAAAAGAAAAAGAAAAATACACTACAGAAGAATAAAAATAAATCAAACATCAGCCAGTAATGTGTACTGTCAGGCTCTAATTATCATACTTGACCTCTCCTCCATTATTCCGTCTTTCCTACCTCATCTTCCCTCTCCTGTGTTCTGGGAATTGACCCATTATCAGCCCGGCCCATAATGGAATCCAGTAATGAGCATTTTTCCAGTTATCGGAATCAGCGTTAAAATTAGGTGTTTCTTTGGCTCTGATGCAGCCGCCTCCCTCGGTCTGCAGTTACCCCTCGATGGTCTCAATCACTGTCCTGCAAACAAAACTATCTGATTGGCTACATGTCACAAGTAAGAGCCAAATTTAAGGCTGCTGTGCCACAGAAAAGCAAAGAGGAATACATTTTCAGTCTAGAGCAGATCCAGTGAGTGAGCACAGCTGTGTTTTCGGGTCGGCAGCAGATATTTCAAAATCGGTATGAGTGCGCCCTTAAAAAAAACAACATATCGTTCAATTTCTTATGTGTTCCCTCGGTTTTTTCACTTTCTTCTTTCTCCGTCCATCTCCCCTCCTGCTCTCCTTACTCTTTCTTTCTTCTACCTTCCTCCTCTCTCCATCCCTGTCATGCTGTCTGTCAACAGAAGGCTTTTAACCTTTGTGACCCGAAGGTCAGACTGGTCAGACTGGTTTAAGTGCTTTAAGTGTTCCCAGTCCCATTAAGGCCAACAAACAACACCAAAGAAAGACACAAAGTAATCCCCCCCCTCCTCTCTCTTTCTCTTTCTCTCTCTCTATCCATCTCTGTCTCTTTTCTCTTCGGCTTGTCATCACATATTCAGGCACATCTGGACAGCTCGGGGGGCTGCTGTGGGCGTCGAACCGGTGAGCTCCAGGTAACGTGTCCGTCTGCGTGACCTGGAGGTCCGACCCAGCGAGACTGTTCAGACTGGTCCCAGCGTTCTCAGGCACATTAACCCATTAACACCACTGCCAACAAAAACAAACTCCACAAAGGAGTCTGAAATCCCCTACACCCACTTCACTACCTCCTTTTTTTTCTCCTCCTCTTTCCCGACTTCTCTCCATCTCTACTCTTCTCACTCTCATCGGTTCTGTTTTCTTAACTTTCTCACCTTTTCATTGCTTCTACACCTTCTTTATCCTCACGTTTATCCCTCTATTTCTCCTACAGTTTCCCTTTTCTACCTAAATCTGCTTCACTTTTATCAACTATCAACGCAGTTTTGTCCTTTTACTCCCCTTCTCTCCATCACGCCCTTCTTCTTTGTCACCTATTCTCTCTCTTGTCTTGGACTGCATGACTTTAAGTTTTCCTTTTAAAAAAAATTTCCAACATTGTTTTTTATTTTGCTGTTCAGCACATGCTGTTAATCTTCCTTCTCTGCTCTCAGTGTTCATGTGCTATATTGCAACTATTGCTCCGACACTGATGTTCTGGATCACCTGCCACATACCCTTATAGTATTGTTGGTTCTGAGGTCCATGACTCCAGGGTTTAATAAATTGTGATGGCTCGCTTTCTTTATTTTATAGCCCTAAAAACAAATCTACTAAAAAAGCCAGATACCAGAAATAGATGCTAAAAGGCGTGCAGTTTACATGCTTCTTCAATTTTACCACATTCTGGACTAGCATTTACTTGGACTAACACTAATTCAAGAGGACACAGGATATGCTTGGAAGTCCTGATGTACACACAAAGAGTCATGTTGCACACACAAAAAATGCTTTAAAGATTTTACTTTGAAGAAAGTATATAAGAACTCACATTCTCCTTCCTTTCTACCCGTTCCCTCTCTCTACTTTCACCTCTTTCTCAATTATTCCCTCTTTCAGTTCCCTCCCTGCTTCCTCATTCCGCTACCTGTACAAAGCAAGTATAAAGAAAAAGTACATTTGTTCTGTCAGTTGAAAAAGATTGTAAATTAAGAAATGATGGAGAAGAACGCATCACTTCTGAAACACTGAGAATACCGTAAGTTAATGCAGGTTGTGGGCTTAAAAGTTAACCAGAGAATAGTTGTTCAATTCTTTCTTTTTCTGTGTGTGTGTGTGTGTGTGTGTGTGTGTGTGTGTGTGTGTGTGTGTGTGTGTGTGTGTCTGTGAGTGTGTGAGTGTGTGAGCTATCCTCAGGTTATGGTACTTGACAGCTCAGGTTAAACCAAGTACTGACTGTTTAGAGGAGGTGAGGGGTCAAGAGGGGTGGAGATGCTGATCAATACCACACATGGAGAGAGAAGAGGCATGTGTGTGCATGTGCATGTGCATGTGTGTGTGTGCGTGTGTGTGTGTGGCTGCCTTTTCTTCGCCATGTGCAAATAATATAAAAAGGAAAACATCGGGAGAAAAACAAATGTGGAGGGTAAATTTGCTCAGAGACATTCCCGGCCTGCTACTGCTTCACCTGTATGTGTGTACGTGTGTGTGTGTGTGCGTGTACGTGATCACACATCTCGTGAACGAGGGAACCTGAGGTGGCCATCGGTGTGGTGTTTAACACTGACCTTTGACCTCTACGGGTCAGGATCGGGTCGCTGTTGAGGGTCTGATCTTAAACACAACGAACCTGATCTTCACTCAGAGATAAAATGTCCAACATTAAAGATTTTATTTTCAAAACTCGCTTCTGAACTCAAGACAAGCTTTAGTTTCTTTACTGGTTCTGATTAGAGCTGATTGGATGAGGATGATGGTGGTTTGGCAACTGAACTCACAGAATTAAGTGCAGAACAGTTCACACAAACTGTGTAAATCCATCTGGTTCGAATGCAATCCAGACATTTATTTCTTAGTTATGAGTCAGCATTTAACTGTTCTAAGGATGCACATATCTGGCCATGAGCTATCGGTATGATAATGGCAAATTGATATCATTATGTATTATTCTCATAATTAAATTAAAGCTTGTAAATAGAGCCGCAAATACGATAGGTGTTTGTATGCACCTTCAAAGTTGGTTTGTGACCAGAGAGAAGAAGAAGAGGAGAGGAAGGAGAAGCAGAAGGAGAAGAAGAGGAGATGAAGGAGAAGAAGAGGAGGATGAGAGGAAGGAGAAGGAGAAGGAGGAGAAAAAGGAGGTGAATGAGAATGAAGAAAATCCATATTGTCCATCCTCTGCAAAACATTTGTTTTATGGGAATAATTTCTGATTGTTTAACTTTTTGTAAACTTTGTCTCATCAGTTTTTTGATTCTGGACACGAAACTTGCAAAGTGGAAGAGAGAATGTCAGAGTTGGTTAAGTGTGTACAGAGAGAAGAAAAGGATGGGTTATGAGAAGAAAGGCAGTAGAGGAAAGAGGATGTGGAGAAGGAAAATAAAGAGGGAAATAGAGGAAAGAAGATCAGCGAGAGAGGGAAGTAATAAAGACATCGGGGGGCAGGATGAGAAATGAAAAAGAGGAAGCAGAGAAAGTAAAAGAGGAAGAAGGAAAGCCAGAGCAGGAAAGAGAGAGAGAACAAAGGAGGCACTGTGTGGTGAACAGGGGATTGAGTCGCCATCTGAGACGAATAAAAACTGGAATAACAATAAAAGTCAGAAGGCGCTACCTCCCCTCCTCTTCCTCACACAGCCGACCCCGCTCACACGAACACACACACACAACCACACTTTTATCGTCCTTTGTTTTCTGTGACAAATCTCTCCGAGGAAGTTTGGAAAATAAACTTGAGTTGACATTCATACTTCTACTGAACACACATACACAATCATCACGCAGAGACAAGTGTAGGACGCATACTGAGCCAGACGATCGAAGACACATGGGACGACAGCAGTGCGCACGCAGATAAACACAGCAGCTGTAGCTGAAGGACGAAAAAACAATTCAGTTCCAGGAGAGATGAATCTTATAAAAGATAATTAGTTTGTTGTGTGAAGACACATCAGTGCGTGAGCAGGTGAGAGAGACGGAGAGAGAGAGAGCGAGGGATAAAGCGATGATGAGAAACAGACAGCGGAGGTGTCACAGCAGCAGTGTTGTTGTTATTAGTGTTGCTACGATAGTGCTTCTCTAAATTGCTGCCACATTTTTCCCATAACAGGCGTTACTTTGTCACGGCTACTTGTGTCTGTTCCTTGTCTTTGGTTTTGTTTATGCAAATAAAGAAGAGGTTCAAGTGAGTCATCAGTGACATCAGAATAAAAAATAAAAAAAGCAGACGCAAGCGAGGTGCTACGGGTGTGTACTGTATATGAATACCAGACCACAATGCTATGAGCGTTACGTAGAGATTTTAAGAATTTCACATATTACTACAATTTAATTTCAGTCTTCTTTCTCCAGGTTTCATACAGTCTAGGCACTACATACATCCCCTTGCAACTCTAAATGAGGGAGATTTATTTATGTAGTCTTACACCAGTGGCTTTGATTGTTTTTCCCTGCGATGTTCTGCAAGGTAAAATCACTGTTTGTATGAAAGGAGTCTGGTGGTTTCGGAGAGAGTGACATTAAGGCTTCAGTTTCCAGTCGAAAAAGGTTGTCTGATGGCAAGCTAAAAATGTTTTTTTAAATCGAAATAAGTGTAAACTTATGCTAATATTGTCTTTTTTTATGGTCCTTTCTTTGTAGCTAAAATCTGTGTCTCTGCTAGCCCACTTAAAAAAACCTGAACTATCTCTTTAAACTCTGAGAACTTTAGGACCAGCAACACTTTTCACTGGTTGTATTGTTTGTTTATGGTAATTATATTAATATTAATGAATCAATATGTAACTGAGTGAACAATATGTGCTAGTAGACTCTTCAGTATCTGAAACCCCCTGACCCCACTTCTTTAATATTGATTAGGCACTTTAAAAGCCTTTGAGGAATTAAAAATATGCACTTTTATCCCCATTTGAACAATTATTTTATCTCTGCCCTCTCTAAGGTGGCAGGCTTTTACTTTACCGTTCAGAACAACTACAAATACTTTTGGTGCAACAGAATCAGTCGATGCAGAAGCGGTCAGCAGCATGTGAATCGATGTTGTATGTTCATTTAAGAGTTTCTATTTCTTTACTTAAAACATCCTGTACAGGTGCGTCAATCCCATCCACATTTCTCTGCGTTTTCCTGGCACAAGATGACGTCCCCGTTCTAAATCTCACCTTCAAAGCTACGATTGCCTTGATTTGTTTTTCCAGACAGAAACAGCCATCAAAGACACCAGAACTAAAAAGAACTCGATGTGTGATTGCAGAGGTCTGGAAACGAGCTCGGTATTTGCACCTGAACAGTAAAACATTAAAATTAATGAAACATTTCCTGGTAATGGAAGTCATTTTTTTGAACTGTTTTGTATTTTTATTGGTCCTTAATTTACATCTGCGTACATGCTGTACTTACATACACTTAATACCAGGCAGGATTCCATCTACAGCTCGGCCATTTCCCCTGCAATCCATAAAGCGGGGTGCGATTTTCTGGACAAAATCACAGAGTAAACTTACTGTGTGACTGGGATCCAGCTGCTCTGAGCCAAGTCCCAGCATTCAGTAAAACTCACGGAGCCTCCCATTAATTTATTTTTTCCTAATTTTCCGGGACTGTAACGGATGTGAAACACTCGGTTTGGTGCCAAATCTGACTACTAAGGGTCAGCCACGGTGGTCCTGCTGCTTCTGGGAACTTGTGCCAGGCCATACTGGGCCGAAGCAGGCCAATGAGGGGTCTCGTAGGTAGGATGGGAGGAGGACAGAGGAGGGAGAGGAAGAAAGAAAAAAGACAAAGTGTGTGTCTGTGTGTGTGTTTATGTCACGCTCTTTTGTCTTCCTGCATACAGAAATCTGGCGCTGGCCTCCACGAGTCAATCAACAGCTCTCTACAGCGAAACATGAGAATTACTGAACACACACACACACACACACACACACACACACACACACACACACACACACACACACACACACACACACACACACACTTGGAGTAAAGTGTGTGTGTGTGTATCTATATTTAAAAGTACATCAGGGTGACACGCGCATGTGTTTATGCCTTTGTGTCCATGGATATGTATGTGAAAGTATTTATATGACTTAGGTTTGTATGTCTGTAACTGTGTGTGTGTGTGTGTGTGTGTGTGTGTGTGTGTGTGTGTGTGTGTGTGCGCACGCGCGTGCCTGAGAGAGGCTTCTGAATTTGACCCATCTGACCGCTACCTCAACTCATGTAAACAAAGCGTCTCTTTAGTGGTGTAAATGTAACGATGCAGTGAGTCACAGCCTCTGATCGTCCATATAAACAGGGAAACGCTGAGAGAAAAAACTGCCAAGAGAAATAAAACTCTGCAGAACCAAAAACCAACCGGACAAATACAGACGGACATCTTCTTCAATGAATTAACTCTAAATTAAGTTAGGAGGCTACCACTACTTCAAACTACTTCCCAAACCAGGTTTTTTCAGCTTACACTTCATGCTGCATAATCAGAAGATGAGAATGTCATTCATTAGGTCCACGCATTTTTCAACGTATCTCACAGTAGAAAAGCCTTAAAAGTGTCTAAAAACACGCAATCTTCGAAAGGTATGTTCATTTAGCAGAATGAACAGAAAATCCGCAGTAAGAGAACCCAGTCAGGAGCCAGTTTCATTTTTTCTCCATCTCTGAAATGTGATATCCTCAGCAGTGGAAATTTAAACTTATTTAAACCTAATAGGCTATTTGGTTGAAGTTGTTGTGGTTTACACATTATACGAGTGATTGGGGGTCACACATTATAACACATTTTACGTGGAGGGATCTCCAACAAATCTGTCTGGTCTCCAAACCACGTGTAGTGAACAAAACACAGGCGGAAAGTTAAAACAGGAAAAGACAGTAGATGTACGGTAGTGAAAACACTAGGTGGACACACGACCTTGGGGAGTTCTAGCCAGTGTACCGGTATGTTGATGTGATGTTCATGTGACTCACAAAAAGCTAAAGAAAAGCCTCCATTGCTATTATTTCCATGCTTGCTGATGTTCTGTTGCAGGCAAGCAATCATCACAGTTTCCCTCTGAGTTTGGACTTTTGTCTAAAAACTGACCCTGAGAAGAAAATCTGGGCTAAATTAGATTAAGGTGTTAGTTTAACTTTGTGCCCGTCTTTGCCTGGAACAGATTTTTACACATCTGACTCATTGGGTGTAAAGATCTTTCTTTTCCTTCAGCTCCTCTGCTGTCAGGTAAAAAAAAAAAGTACAAAAGCAACAAAATACTAAACATATGGACACGGACATCATGGAGCAAAGAAAACAAAATGCATACAAAGAAAATGTACTATAAAATACGGCATAACATGAAATGTAAGTCTTATAAAAAGTATGTGACCATTATTAATGGAGGCAGCTGACACAAGAATTTACAGGAAATATACTGCGTGTTGTGCAAAAGGCGCATCGTGTTTGAATTACCAGTTGCAGAGGTCACGTACAGTATATGTGCAGATAAGAATGCACTGTGGTAACACGCATTACATTTCAGCACAGACGCATCATGAATCATGGGAAAGCGGTGGTCATTTTGATTCAGAGCTCACAATAAATGGATGGTGTTCCAACCGCCTGAGAATGCTGTTCACATCTTGAAATCATAAATTCACAATCCATACTGGCCCTTCTCAAAAGACGTTGGGACTACTCCTCTCTGATGGATGATGGTTTCAGCAAATGTCGAGAGAAGTTTTGAGGGGGGGAAAAAAAATGACATTTTTCTGGTGCTGATCCAGCTTCTGTGCCTGTGTACATGGCTTCAAAAAAATGACTGCCGACACCATCCGCACCACGTCAGTATGATCTGTGGCAGCGTATTTGAAATACGACTTTGTACTGAATCATCTCTCGTGGGATTTACACCCTCGTAATGATAATGATGGTGACTGCAGGATGATTTGACTGTCTTTGGTTTGTACTAAACTGTAAATTGCAAAATTCCGACCAAACCAGGAGGTCCAGCAATAACATTCCTGTTGTGTCAAGACAAATATCCCATTCTGTGGTGTAGATAAAAAAAGAAGAATTTAAATCAATTCTACAGATGCAATTATGGGAAGTCGCTCTAGATGAAAGCAACAACTTGACACCTAAAATGATGGTTTTAGAAGAAAAAACTTCAAAAACGTAGATCTTCAATTTCACGTTCGAGTCAGGTGGTGAAAACAACAAAGCCACTACACACACACTTGTTTTTAAATCACCGATCGGCCTTGCCCCCACTTACATCAATGACCTTTTAACTAATGACACTCTTATTCGCACTCTTAGATCTGCATAGTTAGATATTTTATAACTCTTTTAAAAACTAATTTTTCATGAATTGGCTTTTAGCTAAAGTCTTCTTCTTATATGGTCTCATTCATTTATTTATTCTCAGGATTTTAATTCATTGTCTGTTATCTATGTTTTTATTTCCTCTTGTGTGCATTTAATTATGTAACTGCTCTGTGTATGTTCTGTTTTTATGCCTGTGTAGCGCTTCTGTCTTTGAAAAGTGTTAGATAAATAAAGTTTATGATTAGTTGCATTTGTGTATTGTCAGACCGCGGACATGGCTTGTCCTCATGCAGCAGCACCATCTTCAAAGGAGGCATTGTTTCGGTGCGAGAGGATATGACAGTTTTGTGCAACATCTCATTTACACCACAGAGGTGAAATGGTTGTTGGTGATGATTGATGGATGTTATGATGATTTCAGTCTTCACTTTAAATCATCCAGCTCACTGCAGCTCACTGAACATGAAACAACCTCAGTTTAGTTTGTTTTGCTGAGAAGAACAAAGGCATTTGAAATCTGGTGGACGTGCACACAACTGCAAAAAAATGATGACAAAATGCAAAAAAACTTGGGGAAACATGGACACATGTCAACATCTGGCAGCTTGAAAAGCAGAACATCGTAAACTAGAAACCGATAATTAAGTGTTTTTTCACGGCAGATACGGATAAGATGACCGATAATAATTCTCCTTTGTCTTGTTTATTGGTGGATGGCAAACCAACCACCTACTGTATCAGTGTGTTGATGACGTGCTGGTTCAGTCCATTTAAGCAGTTAATCGGTTTGTCTATATTTACCGGCTATAATTTTACCGAAACTGCTGATAAAATACATTTTTCAATATCCCATTATAGATCGTGCATCTCTATATGTTCTCAAATGAAAACCAACAGAAGAGAGAGACGAGACCAGCAGGTTTGAAGGATTGAAAGTTGAAGTCTTCAGATAATGAAACTAATCAAGAATCACTTGACTTTTCTTTCCAAGTTACAGATTGCTTATAGTTTTGCTGCTTGCAGCAAAATCAAATGCAAAGAAAGCAACAAAGGAAACTTCTCCCCTCTTGGTTCAGACCACAGAAAACAAACTGTGGGAGCGATCTGACACAGCCAGCGTTAGCCATATGTAGAGCAACAGGCAGAGCAAGGCACCAACACCGCCAGGGTTAGAGGTTTAACTCCCTGTGCGGCTACAGATTTTAAAAACGTGTGTTCCCATGGTACTATAAGGAGCCTCTGATAAAAACCTCCGGCATGGTTTGCATTACACACTCTGTAAATTTACGTTTGCACGTCAACATGCACACAAAAGGTGGAAAGAGTCAAACAGAGGAAGCAGAGGACATTCTGACGTGTAACAGCTCCAAGCGAATGCCAAATGCTGTGTTACAGGACGGGTGATGTTCTTTTAATGAGCCGACAGCAGATACCAGTGTTTGGGGTCGGGAGGTTGTGTGTACGCAGTGTCTGGATGATTCAGATCAAAGCTACCGCCGAATGGTCGAGGTGACCGAGTCTCCCCAACAGCCAGACGACAGAACACACAGTGTAAAGGCTGATAAGGGCTGAACAAATACACACCAACACACACACCTCTCACTCACTCAGTCACTCCCTATGTGTGTGTCTGTTCAGACTGTGGAGGAGGACGTGATGAAGGAGAGGAGAGCAGCTGACGAACTGTGTGTTGGATGCATGGACGTGTGGGTGAGTGAGTGACAGAAAGGTTGGAAAAGAACGGAAGTATTTCATGACGGTATGGAAGATCTTACGCAAAACCAGCTGCATAAGGGAACACACACACACACACACACACACACACAGAGAGAGAGAGACAAAGAAAGAAAGGCTGCTATACACTCACCCATGGGCTCCAGGACAAACTGGTCCTGAGTGACAGCCAGAGGAGGCTGAATGCTGACGGTCAGCTTAGAGGCCTGGACAACAGAACTGGCCTTCACCTTCACCTGGAGAGAGGAAGATAGGTTATTGTAGGGAGACAGGGAGGGAAAAACAAGACACATAATAAAAGAAAATGTAGAGAAATAAGATAAAGAAAGGGAGAAGATGAGACAGGGGGAAGAGGGAAGAAAACAATGGTGAGTTGATAAGGAGAGCAGGGAAATTCAGACTGACTGATGCCACAGCCCACCTGTATGGTCACTGAAGGGACGGTCAGACCATCGATATCTTGGATCAGAGCTTGCTGTAGGAAAACAAAGGAAATGATGAGACTGCCTGTGTGTGCTTATGGTTGTAAATATATAAATGTGTGCATGTGTCTCATGTGTTTACCGATTCACTGTCCATGTTGGCAGACACAGCAGCTGTAATAATCAGGTCCTCCTCAACGTCCGTTTTTGGCAGAATGTCTAAAATGACAATACAGGAGTTTTTCAGTTTTACATACAGAAACATGGGATGAGATTGTTTAAGTATTTAAGTGGACTACTGTTGATTAATGTAATAAATTCAATCGTATCTAATATATAAATCTACGAGCAGTCTCCTACCCTGAGTCCTGGTGGCCTCTCTGATGAACTTCTGCAGCTTCTTCATCTCAGCATCCACCTGCTCATAGTCGGCCTCCCTGGCGTCCACCTTGGGCGTGGAGAAGAAGGAGGGGTCCGTACCCATGTAGGAGCACAGGAGGTGACCGTCAGAGCTCAGACTGATGACGACTCCTTTTAACTCCCTGAGGAGAGGAGGAGAGGAGAGAGAGGAGGAGAGAGGAGGAATTTACTCAACAAGATGTAAATCTGGTACTTTTACTGAGTGTGTCCTTTGCGGTCCTTTTGTTGTTTGCATTCTGTTTCCTTCAAAGCAAAATTCAGAATTGGTTTTTGATGTGGAACGAGATGGAAAGAGGGAGAGCACGAGGAAATGCTGAGTGATGCAATAAGGTATGTTTCTGTTTGTGCGTGTGTGTGTGTGTGTTAACTGGTTGCAGATGTGTTGTAGTTCCACTCCACTGAGGTAGTAACACACACACACATACACACACAGAAACACACACACGCCGGGGGTTCAGGTCTAGAGCAGCGGCTGGCTCCACACCTGCACAGGAGGGTGTCTGAGGGGGCATAAAACTTTCACTTTAACTGCTGCGGAAACACTCACACACTCAGCTACACACACACACACACACACACACACACACACTTACACACACACACACAGATTTAAGACACTTTTATTTACACGTTGCCACATATATGCCTCTCTGTTGGCCAGATCACAAATATGATTGCAATCCGTCTTGGTTAAAGTGTTAGCTAATAACAATCCACAAGCCAACACAGAAACATGAATGAGTTGTATTTATATACTACAAGTGAGACAAACTTCATCGTCTTCACTCTTCAAAGACTCTAACTCACATATACAGATAAATGTTCCCAATGTTGTTCCTGGTTGGTTTTATTAGACTATGAGAGGAGTAACTCTTACAGAGAGGCGGATGCATTTAAACCTCGTCAACATTTGGCTAGAATGTGTCTCACACCATCTTTCAGCCATTGGACTTCAGCTAGTCTACATTTACACTTCGCTTTTGTGAGATCAGATAGCGAAGTGATGTAGTCTAAAGCGGTTTATAGACTCACATTTATACAGACATGACAAACTGCTGTAGAAACACAAACACACATGTTCATAAAAATAGCTCTCACTTTCACTGACGCACACAAACACACACACGCAGCTTCCCCCCCAACCCCCACTGTAGTGGAGTTCCCACTACATGCGAGAAAAAAGACTGCCGATTAGGCCTGTCACGATAACAAATTTTGCTGGACGATAAATTGTCCCAAAATTTATTGCGATAAACGATAATATTGTCGTTTAGGTACCATTTTTCAAATATAATGATGTTCTATAAAAATGCAAATTCACCCCTTTTAAAGATCAATGAACATTTATTTTTAAATTAAAATGTAATTGTTATATAAAAAGACATTGCAAATATCCAAAATAAATAAACAAAACAACCAATAACAATGAATGACATGGACTCTCAAAAAAATTAACTTAAATAAAAACCTTACCACACTGAAACTATAAATAAACAACATTTGCCGAAATGCCGGCTTTTCGACGGTATTAAAGGGCTGCATTTCTTGTGCAATGTAGCGAACTACACTGTGTGCGCACCACTTAGCACTGTCACGCTTATATTTTGTTTGCTTAGCAAACGCACCACTAATGGTGGCCTGTCGACAAGACGGAGACTGCCCCTCTGTAGTTTTGGTAGCAGTTTTTTTTCCAAGCTGGGAATACTGCATGGGATGGTTGTGCTTCAAATGCAGGTTCAGATTAGTTGTGTTACCACTTTTGGTTAACACCGTTTTGTGGCAGATGCGACATACTGGCTCATTCAGGTTTAGTTGCTCACCGCGGTCATTTGGCTTGAATCCAAAGTGCTCCCACACATCCGCCGCTGATTTTGGCTTTGCAACGAACTCCATGTTGTCATCCAAATCTCTCTCTCTCTATCTCCACTCCTCACCTGTCTCGCATGCTGCACTGTGTACGCCAGGAGACCCGCCCCTCCCCCTCACACACACACAGACAAAGAGTGAGTGATTGACAAGATGGTTCACTCCACGGAGGAGTAAGGAACCGCGAGTAATCAGTCAAGATCAATGCACTGGAGTTAACTCTCTTGACATCCAGTGTCTTTGATAAATGAAAATTATCGACCCCAGAAAACTTATCGACCTCATTTTTTGTTATCGTTAGATTAATTGATTTATTGATTATCGCGACAGGCCTACTGCCGATCGTAAATATATACAGAAAAAACAGACCAGAGGAAACAGCAGCAGCTGTCAAAGATGTTTGCTGTGGATACGGACATCGCATACTGTATGTGTTAACACGAAAGACTACAGTATATAATACCAATACTACGAGAGGTATAGGTAGGGAGCCTGAATAAAACATATCATTTCAGCCTGCAGGTCCATCCAAAAGTGGTGACCTCTAAGTCCACTATCGGAGTCGATCATCATCTTCTTTCTGAAAAGCTTAACCCCGTCTTCAGGGACGTTATGCTACAAAAACATTCAGGGAGATTTGGTGTAAGTTTGGGACACGTGTTGACAAAGAAGTGGTCAGTTTTTGGTGAAAATCCAAAACATTTTAAGCATTTCTTTATAACAGACTGGGGTTGCACATGTACCTGAATGAAAATAATGTGTATACTTTATTTGATGTGTCCTGTCTGACACAATGGGATCAGAGCATAAACTTTGCAGAAAACTGCTGTGTTGCTTTTCAACTGCGGTTGCATGTTAATTATTGGTGCCTCAAGCTGCTCCCATCAATTTATGCATGCCAGGGTCTGATTTTCCACGGGTCTGTTTCAGATTGGGTCCAAATTTGGACTTGTAGTCGGTGAGGACAGTTTGGAAGGCCAAAGAAAGCCTGATCCTTTAATCCGAGGCTGGCAGAATTAAGTAATAAAATTTAATACCACCTCCAATGAAACAAAGCAAAGACTCCTGGAGCACTGCGTAAGTGTGTGTGTTCCTCTCCCACACACCAAACAAGACGATGACTATCAAGTGCTTTAAAACAACACAGCCTTGAACTAAACCAAACAGCTACCCAGACACACACTATCTTCTGCATCTAAAACACACACACACAAACACACACCCACAGACCACATCATTTGTCAGCCATGTTTGTATTCTGCGTTGTAATTGTATCAAATTGTGGTTCGATTGGAGTCTACAGCTGGCCCCTCCCTGCTCTGCTCTGATTGGACAGCTGGAAGAGATTGTCGGGTCATTTCCTGTCACACACTGGATTTCACAAGCTGATTAATACAACAAGACACCTGCTGTGCATATGTGTATTTACCTGCACGCATATGAGTGTGTCTGAGTGTGTGATCATATCAGAAAATGAGACCTACAAGCCTTCTCATGTGTGTCCATGCGTTGTGTGATTTGTCGGTTCCTGTGAGATAAAACTTCAAAGAGCAAAACTCCATTTAGAGAAACACTTGCACCATAGTGGGGGTGGAAAAAAACACTGAGAAACAAACTTGTGTTTCGGGTGTAAAGACAGGGAGCCGGGTGGAGCTTTAACAGCCACTAACAGCATGTTTATGCCCCTTTGACGGAGTTTCTCTGTTGTAGCTGGGAGAAGCTTGTTAAGCTCTAAATGCATGAGCGGGGCGATGTGTTGCATTTGCCAGAGAAGAAGAATAAATCATTCATTCATGTATGAAGTTGCATCTCTGCCGCTGCTGGTGAAGACTTGCTAACGTCATCAGCAGCTATTAAAGAGCGGTACAAACTTGGGTAGCAGTCAGCCGGCGTTCTGCACAGAGCTGCATCAATGGGAGGGTCCAAGAACTTTTACATCCGCAGTTTCTGACGCGAGCCCTGGCATTAATATGGCTAAATCCACGCAAAGGAAATGGTAAGAGCTGCCGGCTTAGGTCAGTGTTTGAAAACTTGCCATTCTCAGGGGTTGATTTTTGGAAACTCCAACAAGCAGATAGGGGAAAGGGAGAAGAATGCTGACTGAAGAGGTCAGCCAAAGGAATACTGTAAGTATTAAGTGTTTTACATCTACTAGATAGAATATATGATTTAATAATATTAGCCTATCCTTCCTGAGGTTGCAGTAAGGACTCCTTGATGAAGGGGTTCCAGAGAAATGTGTCTTGGTTCCCACTGTCAGTCACCCTAAAGAGGTTCTCAAACTTATCTCAGAGAGAAACTGTGACATCAGATGTGTTTTGATGGAGGTGGTACTCACGGGAAGTTGGCGATGCGAACGGCCACGGGCACAAAGGGGAGCTGGGCTGCCCACTTCAGAGTCACATCCTGGTAAATCAGCAGCATGTTGGTGTGGTTACCCATCAACAGGTTGGTCGTGCCATCGGTCACTAAATAAAACCAGAAGAAAAGACCATATTCATGTTAACTGTTCGTAACAAGTTGCGTTAATGACCTTAAAAACAAAGTGATAAAATAATAAATGATCACAAAAAAATGAGGTGTAAAATCCACCTCATACCTTAGAAGTTAGAGGTACTCCAATATAAACTTCACTTTAATGTCATGAGTCCACTTACTGACTTATATGCTGCTATGAAACCCAGCCTCAGTTTCATGGCAGCACAAATTCGAGGGTTTTGTCTCAGATTTTTAGCTTCGGGCATATTCACAAATCCAACCACAGAGTACAGAAATAACAAATTCCTGTGGTGGGTGGCATTGCCCTTAAAGATGAGTGCCACTTGCTCTCTCCTGTACAGAAAAAAAAATCATCTCTTTACATCTCACATCTGTTTTGTATATAAAATTTTGTCATTTAGAATCTTTCATTTTAAGACAAGGTCAGCTTTTATAGGTGTATATATAACTAAAGTCACACATACACTTTCTCCTGTGACTCACGGCTTGAAACATTAAATATAAATACTATTTATGTTCTACTACTTATGTTTCACACACACACACACAAATGTCCAGTCCATCCCACCAATGGCGCAGTTACCACCTAGAGAGATCTGAGGTGACGGCCACACGCAAAACAAACACGCCTGACACACACAGTTGAATACACGAGTTAGAATATGGTAACAGCGGTCAGCAGGGTGGCACAGCGCAGGGGTCAAAATGACAGAGTGTGTGTTGGTGCCACATCAAAGCAAACACACACCTTCTATCTCAGCATCAGCATTATAATTACAACCTAATTATAAAGGTCTGATCTACGTTCTGCCGTCATGCTCAAGCCGAGCATTAGCTTCTTTCTTTCTATCCTTTCCTCTGTTACTCTTCAATCTACAACTCTTAACTACACACTCTCTTTTCTTTCTCTTCTCTTTGGACCTCTTTTTCTTTTCCTCGTTCATACCTGCCAACATTTTCAGGCTGTGAAAAAGAGAGGGTAAAGACAAATGGCCTACTCTCAACGCATTCGCCCTCATATATCCCCACAACACGGATTAATAGAGTAAACAAAATGATGTGAGAGCATGGGTCATGCAGGGTTGCCAGATCCCATGACACATATGCCACATAGAAACTGAGAAACACCCATTTGTTTTGTATGAAAGTTAATGGAAGAAATTACCAATCGGGAACACAGTGGTAGAAATGGATAAAATACGGACACGCCAACGAAGATCTGGCGGTACATATGCTCTCTCTTGTTCCTCACCTGATTTTTCTACCCCTCTCTTTTATCCACTTTCTTTATTTTTCAACGCTCTGTCCCTAGTTTCACTCTCACTTTCCACTCGTCCTGCATTTCAGTTTTTCCAATCCTCGTTTTTCTTCTCTCCTTTACTCAAAGTGTCTGTAATCATTGCTTGGAGGAGAAAAGGTGGTCTCAGACATACACCAGGTACTGTTCTCTGTTTGGTTGCAGCCAGGGACAATTGTTGGATGTCAATCCCTTCCCTCTCCCTCTCTTTCTCTCTCTCTCCCAAACTTGCCAACCTTGAGACCTCTAAAAACAGGTAGGATTCTGGTGACTTTGAAAAACTGAAAACCGCATTTTTACTAGCTTTAAATCTGACTTTTTATTCTCATGAAAGAATGCAGAATAATTTGCCCCTCAGGTGTGAACTTCTGAATCTCTGGCATAAACTAATATTCAGCAGTAAAGTTAATTGCTCTTTGTCCCTGCCCCTTAGAGAGTTTGTGCACACCACTGGCCTACTTTGGTCAGCCTTTCAATGGTGACTCATGTTGCCTTTGACCCCCATAATAGACAGAAAAATCTTTAAAAATATTACAATAATCTATGCCACAGAAACAGGAATTCTTCTTTTCAGTATTTTTTCCAGTGAGTCACAACAGTACAGTAGACTTCACGCTGTACAGTGCCAGAAACAGTTGTGATAACTAAAAGGGGGAAAAGGTGTGAAAATTTGCAAAATAGTTACATTAATCAGGAATGCAGGAAAATTGTGATACCCGGGAGGAAACTGGGAGAGATGAAAAGCGGGAGTCTCCTGAGAAAATCAGGGAGGGTTGGCAAGTATGCTCTCTACCCATGTTCCCTTTGTGCCTCTCCACTGCATGCTGTCGAACAACGGTTCATCTCAGTGTTTTACAAATGTTAACTGGCTCTTGAGTGAACTCTACTTCTGCATGTTCTTGTTTCATTTCATGTTCATACTCACCAAATCATTCAGTCAGCAATTGAGCCCTAATCTGAATTAATCTGTCACTCATTTGTCTTGTTTCTAGAAGTGGGGATCATATAATTTTATTTCAAACCAAGAGATTTAGTCTCTCCTTGTAGATTGAATGCAGGAGCTGAACTTGAGGCCAATAAAGTTGTTTGGGAAAGAAAGAAACAGACAGACAGACAGAGGGAGGTAGACAGGGAGAGGGAGGGCAGTGGTCCAGCAGAGGCAGCTGTGAGGCTCAAGGCCAGAAGGAAAGCGTTAGGAAACCCTCAAGAGATCACTGTTGTCAGTCCTCCTCTGCACTACACTCACAACTGTGAGGGTTCTGTGGAGATCCACAAAATGGCCTTGCACCATAAAAGAAATCTTTCTTATTGTTGGGTTGCAGCTCCGACAGTCACAGTGTCACTAAATGTTGGCCTGTTGACCAAGCGTGGACGCAGAAGACAGCAGTGATCGTGGGAGTGGCCGTCTTCCAGCCATGTGGGAATTTTTTGTGGTTTCGATTGTTGACAGGAATCACGTCCCAATAAAAGCTCCTTTTGTTGAGCTGGCAGATCATGTATTGAAATTTATAGCCCATTTCCAAGAGCAATTTGAATAATCTAAATAATGTCTGGAACATATAGTGAGGGGCACTTTAAAAGCTGAGATATTTTAATTCTAAAATTGAAAACAGATATTGGTCGAAAGCTCTTGGCCGTTCTTGTAATCCCTCCATCAATTCTCCCCTCTGGATCCTTCCCCTAGTCTATTTTTCGCTATCCTTCACGTCCTTTTTTATTTTCTCTTTCCATCTGTCAGCTCTCTGGTGTATTTCGAATCAAGTGTTATACTCTCACAGAAACGGCTCTGTGGTACATTGTTGCGTAAACTCAACCAGACAGAAACATTTTTCTTTCTCATAAAAAGGTTGTTTATTGTTCCATGCACAAAAGGTTATACACAGAACTTTTATTCTACTGTATTTGAGCACCGTTCTGGAGGTCCGACCATATCTGGGTGATTAGTTTTGCTTGCGGTGATAAGAATCAGGCTGCAGAGAAGTTATACCACTTTCCTCCTTTTTATTCTATATCAAAAAATAAACAAATTCAAAGTGGAAACAGACAACTTTCCCCACCCTAGAGTTTCTAAGTGGTATTATTGTTGGCGCTGCTGTCACAAAGACAACCGTATCGCTTTACGTTTTCGTCAGAGTAGCAGTTTATTCATTCCAGCATGCCTTCATTTCCCCGGGAGATTTCGTGCCCACTCACAGACAGAATCGCCAAGTGAAAGCAGAGTTTATAGCCATTATATTATTCTAGCCATTACATTGTGAAATCAACATTTACTTCATAATTATATGTTGAAGCAAAAACTTTGCCTGCCAGTTTAAAGCTTTTGTCCTCAGCTTCCTCGTTAAATAAAGTGTGTAGAAACAAAGATAGTGATGCTGTTTTAGGGTAAAACTTGGTCTACTGTAGTAACATGCAACCTTGGCCGATCACAAAGATTGCTGAGGAACACACTGATGAGACGGAAACACAAAGAGGCATGAAATGTCTGAATGAATTCAGGCTTTCAGAATATCAGGTGCTCATGACACAAATACTTGCGATATCTATAGAAAATTTTAGAAAAGAAATGCAACAAGTCAAATTCATTTTTAACTTTGGGTATTCATGTGTTTTGTCTCCTTTTTTGCAAATGAATTACACTCAGAGTACAAGGTTAGGGAGGTTAAGAAGACCATAGCAGTTATACTTAATGATTTTTTCCATTTATGACAGATGGGAACCAGCGATAAGGTGCATGACCACAAAAAACTATGACAAAGCGAGAACAGAAAGAAACTGAAATGATTTAAGAGGCAAAGTATTAATTATAGGCTATTATTATATGTGTATTGTCAACACAATATCAAAATTCAATTTGTAAATGACACTGTTATCATCAATATCAGTATATCTGACATCCCAGGAGGATAGAAATAATAGGAACCCTAAAACTAATGTGTGTGTGCACATTTCTGTGTTTGTCCTCACGTCTTCTTTTCTAAATTGCCGCAATCAAGCTGCAATTTGATACAACTGCACTGTAATCGCTAATTATTGAATAATGGGAGTGCTGGTAAAGGTCACATTGGAGTCCACAATTTGTTCTGTTTGCCTCCCTCTCAAACTGGAAGAGAAGTGTGAGACCATTCGAATATCTGATGGCGCAGTAAGATTATAGTAACACACACAAAACCAAATCGTGTCTGCTGTGTGTATGAGCAGCAGTGCTTCTTGCCTCAGATGCAATGCATTTTCATCAGAAGAAAACTGAGTTACTACACAGCTGCACAATCGTCACATTACACATGGTCCCTAATCTGTCTCTGTTCCTATCAGAGGTGAAGACAGGCAGAGGTGTTCAAGTCTGAAATCCTTTACAGATCTGTGGCTGTGCTAATTTACCACATGTAGAGACGAGCCTATGATATCAATATCCTGCTTGTCAAGAAACTGTATTGTCCGCTTTGCTTCGTCTTCGCTGCAGTTTGGACGTGAACTTTTTGCCACATTTAACGCTTTTCTGTAAGTGATTTACATCCTGTATCGACACCATAATCCACAAAATGTTACTTTTCATGAAATAAGAAAACAGCCTTGTTTAAAGATCTATGAAAGAGTTTGACTTCAGTGTCTTTGAAAAATCACCAGGTATGGTCACACACGGTATTCACTGCAGTATTAATACATCATATGTTCTATCTATCAGTCTACTGTATATATCTGTATTTATTATGTTATCCATTCATCTTGCACCATATGTTTATATACTATAGTATTTTCAATACTCCGTTCAGTTTTTGTTCTAATGCATACAGCAGAGCTGCTCCAGTTATTCCATCCTGCTGTGCCAAACCCAGCTTCCTGCAGAGCCAGTCGTGTGGCACTGGGCCACTGCGCAGAATACTTTGTTTTTGTGTATTTTGTTCACTTATTTTCAATACTTTGGTTGAGGCATGTGCACTGATGCATGCTGAGTTTTGTGTAGCTGCCCTTTTCTTCACTCCAGATTGAACACATCAGAGCCGTACCAGTGCCACATCGGCTAATTTTACAGTATCCCTGCAGTGGCTGTCCTCAGTTTCCTGAGAACTTGCTGTTTTTGAAGGTTTTAGTTGCTGGACATTGTCTTACAGATGATTTACTGGCAAATGCTAAGGGAAAAGAAGTGTGAGCACTCCTTAAGAATGACTTAGCATCCTCTTTGACCTCTTTCTCTCTGTGAACAGTGATGATAACACATAAACTTTGTGTTTCTACAGGTGAAAACAGCTTTCAAATATATCACTGCCATCCCTTTATCCCCTCCTATTTCTGTGTCCTCTAGGTTTCGCTTCAGTCTTTTTCAATCTACTCTTACACATCGAGTTAAGAGCCTGGTAGATCTGCCTCTACTACTCAGCCAATCTGTATTTAAGTCCTTAACTGGATCGGGTGTGCAGGAGTGGAGCTGAATGAATAGCTTGCTGGACAAGAATAACATGAGGACTGTAAAGGGGAAATATCCCTTTAGAGTTAGCTACTTAAGACCTGCACTAGAGATTCAGCATCCTGTTTTACCTGAGGTGTAGGGCAGGAAGCAGCTGGGGTTGAACTCCAGCTTCTTCATGAAGCGGATCTGGCCGTTGTCGCGCAGACAGTAGAGGTTCCTCTCCCCCAGAACAAAGATGGAGGCGGAGGAGTGCGAGAAGGAGGGCACACAGAGGTCCAGGGCCTGTTCTCCCAGGACAAACGTCCAGTCGGGCTGGAGGAGGACCCACACACACACACACAGTTACAGCACAATTCCTACACTTAAGACTGTCTCTCTGGCAGCTGGTGTGTTCAGGACTCACCGTCAGCCTCTTGCCTCCAGTCTTGAGGGGCAGGTCAGGATCCTGCCGGCTCTCTGCCTCTGTAGCCACGGCCAGAGTCTCATACCTGGGAGTCAGAGAGACAGAGACAGCTGCTTACACAAACACAGTCCAATACTGTCAATTTGAGTACATTTAAAACACTTCATAAGTTACTTCTATTTTGATTCAGTCGGTCAGTGCGGGCTGTTGTCGGAGCTGGTGAAGTGAAATGCCTTGCTCAAGGAAATGTTGCAATGTGCAGGGGGCATTTCTAATTTAAGAATCCCTTCAGATATTCCACAGCCAGTCTAAAAACGTGAGTAAATGACTCTCTGGTTACAGTTATTGCTTCTTTTACCACTAACCCAAGACCACAGCAACACCCTGAGAGAAATTCCCTCTCTGAGGCCAGGGCAGAAATCCGAGTACACATCATTTATTAACATTTAAATATAGTCGAACACCGTATAACATGTTCATCATTAACAAAATCCACAGCTAGCGTTTTATATTCTCCATCTCTTTTACAGCTTCTGTCAGGTCCGTCAACAAGCTGCTGACCTGCTGTTCCCCGGAACTGCGGTCTATCAGTTTTAATCAGCGAGCTGTTGGCAACTGGCTGAGGATAAAGTGGTCGGACTGATCTGTGGTCAGTTGATTTTGGCCTCTTCAGCATCAGGAGTTTTCCAGTAAGACGCTGGCAGTCGAAGCAGCTTGGCAGGAATCTATCCACCTCCTCTAACACCTGGATGAACAGAGAGGTCCAACCTCAGACCGGCCTGGCTCCGAACCGCAGCCCAAACACTACATTTCTGCTGATTTATCCACTCACAGTTTTCTCACTCAGTATTACATATTTGGATCACAAACCTGCCGTTAATCAAAGCAGACAGGTCTGAAATCTATCTTAAATCGTAAGGGCCATAATCCAATATGGCTGCCAGATTAAGGGCATTGCTTGCAATTTACAACCGTAAAGACCAAGTAAAGTGTTTTTCCAAATATTGAGTGATTCATTTTTTTTTTTTTTCAGTTTTCCAATATCTTTCTCAAGCTGTCTCACCACCATATGAAATTTATTTGAGTTTGTTTTAGCCGTGGGTGGCTCCTCCATTTCCTCTGTGCATTGCATTGTGAGCCAACAGTGAACATCAACAGCAGATTCAAACGTAAAGCATTTTTATTATGACAATAATTACTTTTTAGCATGAGGGGAAGGCAGTGTCTACTGCATGGACGGCCCTGAAATGTTTTACTATAAATCACGGTTAACAGAGGATGAATCCTAATGACCTTGGTGATCCCCTGAGTTTTCATCGACCGCCACCAGCAGAATGACATCTCGAAGTTTACAACATTCCCGTCAGCCTCAGCTGTATTTTGTGTTTAGCAAGGTGAATGCTGGCATGCTAAATCAAGCTGGTGAACAGGGTGAATACAACCCTGATTCAAAAAAAGTTAGGGAGCTTCGTTAAACAGCAAGAGTGGCTGTAGACTCGTGTCTTTATTGATTAGCCTTGGGCTCTGATCACACAGAGTTTCATCGCTACAGGTGCGCCTGCTCCAAAAATGCCTTGGAAAAGCATGTTTGGGGTAAAACAGCATAGTGTGCCTGTGGAGCTGTGGAGCTGCGGAGCTGCGACTCTGAGGCCTGTGCTAAAATGTTGAAAGTATTTCAACTTCTAAAAACTGCTGTGAAAAGGCAACAGACGGCGCAAGAGGAGCGTATGCCAGGGGCACCATTCAGCATGAACACAACAGTTTTGCTGGTGACGGGTTTCTATCGTCGTGTCTCGGTGTGATTAGCCACATTGTTCTTCATGCATTAAGTGTGAACATACCAACTCAGAACTAATTAGTATGTATTATGAAAGTAGAACAGTTCTGGTACTATATACATCATCCAGTTATTGACCATACTTTAAAGCATAGCAATAATTGCCTGACCAGCATTTCAGTTACACACCTGGATAAGGAGTTAAAGCTGATTATCATATGCAGCCCTCAAAATGACGCTAATTCCTCATAACATTGAGTATAAAACAGCAAATGAAGTGTTCTAAACTTTGATTTTTTGCGATACAACACAAGATTTATAGTTTTGAACTCATCCATACAGTAGCCGTACCCGCTGAGCTTCTATGAGAAACGGCGAGCAGGCTAACGAGCTGCTTTATGGATGACTGCCAGTAAAGAAACCTTTTCATCACACCGTGACCATTTCCCGGGGAAGAAAATGGACTAAAAAATATATTAAACATGTCAGTGGTTTTAAGCTTTTAAAGCAGCACTCAGTGGATCGACAGGGCGACTCCTGCCTGAGCGAATGGATTAAATTCAAGCTAATAATACTAAAACAACACTGTAAAATAACTCGTATTCTTTGACTCTATTTTGATATTTCTATTCCACCCTTCACTTCGATGTCTTATTAATGATGGGGTATGAGGTAGCGTGAATGAATTAAAACTGTACATGCGTGTGTGTGTGTGTGTGTGTGTGTGTGTGTGTGACTGTGTGTGTTCGGTTCCATTCGCCAGAAGTTACGTTGATTTAAGTATTATGAAAGAGGGTAGAAATCACACAAAGCGCTGTGTGTTACGAGAGAAAAACTGAAAAACCACAAAAATCTGATTATCCCCCTGCATGCCTAACATATGAGGAGGGAGAGCAAGTCGCGCACACACACCACTGGCAGTGACACACACTTGGGAACCAGAATTTTTTGTTTGCCATTTAAAAAGTGTTTGTGGTGAGCATGATGTGTGGACAAAGTTTGGGTAGGGCCTGACTCTGTGTGTGTGTGTGTGTGTGTGTGTGTGTGTGTGTGTGTGTGTGTGGGCGGTATCAGTCATCATGTAGAGTGAAGGACACTGAGGTTGAGGAAACAGTGTTCTCATTTATATGAAAGAAGATCTCTCTGAAAAACTCCACAAACAAACACGCTCATTTAACTTCAACATATACATCGCACAAGCACATACATACACACACACTACATGCATATGCTCTCTCGGTGTCATAGATAAACACAAACTAAAATCTCAAAGCAGACGCCAACACACACACACACACACACACACACACACACAGACACACACAGACACACACAGACACACACAGACACACACGACCAAATCAAGCTCTCATTCATCAGGGCAGCAGACGGTCCAACAGGCTAAATAAACTGAGCCGGGCAGAACAGTTTGACCAGTCATCTGATATTAAATGTAAAACAGTCAGTGAAGGTCTGACCTCGTCATCTGATATGGAATATATATATATAAAAGTCGGTCATAGCCATAACACATCAGTGCCTGGTTGTATAAAAGTTTCTCTCGTCAGGATCTTTCCCGAGATGTGGATCTGCATGCTGAGATACCACAAGATGTAAGTCAGAATGTGTCTTTGTAATTTGGGTGTACTGACCCTTTAAGAGTGTCGTAAGATAGATGATATATATCAAGCAGAGTCCTGGGAAAAGTGAATACTGGGTGATTTTGCACAGAATCAAATGTACAATACTCCGCTGTAGAAATCTGAGCATACATAACGACAAAATAAATATCCGTTACATCTAAAATAGATCTAAACATCACCCAGAGACATATTTAGCTTAGTCTCCCAGTGCTGATCGTAGCTGATCTAGAGTCGATGGTAACGTTTCTTTTAATAAATGGACCATCAACCCATCAGTTGGAGGTCCATCTGCTGTGCCAAGTTACAGCTAATTAACTTCCTGCTGCTCTTGTTTCATATTAAAAGCTTTTATTGTGAAGCAACCACAGGAACTTCATTATCTTTATCACCAAAGTTTGTGGTGACTGCTTGCATCGATGCTATTGTTCGCCATAATTTCATTTGTCAGTGATTGAAAAGACACAAGTAATACCACCAACCTTCCCAGTTGGTCACGGCCACAGAAAACAAAATGAATAACTGATTAAAATGCAGCACAAAGTGGAATTAAAGGGTCAGCAGGTAAACACATGTAGTAATAAATGTGTTTGATTGCTGCAAACAACCAAATACCTAACTCATGAATGAAGATAGAATAGAAAAAATAAATGTAACTAATGTCACAATGACTAAAGTGGATGAACTGAGCGCTGTTTTAAGTATCATAAGAATACAAGAAAACTACAGTTCTCACAGACTATAGTAAGGCGACAGCCTCTTATTACAGTTTGTGAGAGCCAGAAAACCTCCCACACTTCATCAATGTAAAAAAGGCTTTTTACCATACCAATTATGCTGTGCACACATTATAAAATATGACTGCTGTTGCTCTTTTCATGGAATGGTGCGAATGGCCAAACCGTATTGTTGACATGTTGCCCGAGATCGCTGCATTTAGATGTCAGTCCCTTATATTTGAAGGTGTTTCTTCTTGGCTGCGTCTACAAGGAGAAGGGGGTCTTTCATTTCATAATGTGCTTTAGCTGTGCCTCAGTTTACCCTCAGCAAAAAGGGTTTGATGGGACAGATATTAGTGTCTCTGGACTAAGGCAGGTGAGCAGCTTTCACTGGAATGACTTTTTTCTCAGATCAGATCAGATGATTTA